>NC_134102.1:124654728-124959038 GCF_000715075.1 Nicotiana tabacum | reverse complement strand
ACTCAAGTAAATATTTTTAAAATATTAAAATACTAAAACTAACTTTAAAAATTGTGCGGGTAAAAAATTACGTGCTTGCACAGGAAGGAGTCGACTACGATGAAACCTTTGCACCAGTAGCTCGAATAGAGTCTATGCAGATTCTTCTTCAATATGCATCCTTCAAACGATTTACACTTTATCAAATGGATGTCAAAAGCGCTTTTTTAAATGGCTTTATTGATGAGGAGGTATAGGTAAAACAACCTCCTGATTTTGAAGACTCAAAATTTTCTTACAATGTGTATAAGTTGACTAAAGCTCTATATGGACTCAAACAAGCTCCACAAGCCTGGTACGAAAGGCTTAGCTCATTTCTACTTGACCATTGCTTTACAAAAGGTAAAGTAGACACTACATTATTTATCAAAAGATCATCATGAGGTAATCTTATTATTCAAGTCTATGTTGATGATATTATCTTTGGAAGTGCTAACCCTCTTTTGTGCAAGGAATTCGCTAGTCTTATGCAAAGTAAGATTGAAATGAGCATGATGGAAGAGCTTACGTTTTTATTTGAACTTCAAATTCAACAATCTGAAGAAGGAACTTTTGTGTGCCAGACAAAATATACAAAGGAATTAATTCAAAAGTTTAGCATGAGCAGTGCTAAAGCAATTGGTACACCAATGAGCCCGTCAACAAGTCTCGATAAGAACGAAAAAGGAAATCCAGTTGATGAAACTAATTATCGTAGAATGATTGGCTCTTTGCTTTACTTAACTACCAGTCGACAAGATATTATGTTCAGTATGTGTAAATGTGCCATGTTTCAGTCAGCTCCTAAGAAATCACATCTAACTGCAGTAAAAGAGAATAATCTGTTACCTGACTGCTGATCTTGCAGGTGATAAGGAAGACAGAAAGAGCACCAACGGAACATGTCAATTATTGGGAAACGCATTAATATCACGGAACAATAAGAAATAAGGCTTAGTTGCATTATCCACAACTGAGGCAGAATATATTACCATTGGGCAGTGTTGTGCACGGTTACTATGGATGTCGCATCAACTAGTGACTATGAATTATTTTTTAAACTTATTCAAATATTTTGTGATAACCCTTGTGCTATATGTCTCTCAAAGAACCCTGTGCATCATTCTAGGGCTACGCGTATAGATATTAAACATCATTTCATTAGAGATCATGTCACGGCCCAAAATCCCACCACAGGCGTCGTGATGACACTTAGTGTCTAAGACTAGGTAAGTCGATTATAATAACAATTCAAGCTATTTTTTAATACAAATGTCAAAACCAACAATGGAAATATTCAAACAATCTCCCAAGACTGGTAATACTGAGTCACGAAATCTAACTGAATACGTGGAATAATTTCGAGGACCGAATATACAATACTATTTGAATAAGAAATTAACAGTACAATAAAAATGGAAAGACTCAAAAGGACTGTAACGACCAAACAGCTCTACCTTAAGTCCTTGCGATCACACTCTAACTCTGTCCGGGTCCGATATCTCCAATATCTGGCTCTGCACAAAAATATGCAGAAGTGTAATATGAGTACACCACAGTCGGTACCCAGTAAGTATCAAGACTAACCTCGGTGGAGTAGTGACGAGGTACAGTCAAGACACTCACTAGTCTAATAACCTGTGCAATATAGTATATAAAAATAATAGAAAACTAATAGCAGTGATAACAACAATAATCAACCTGTGATATAAACAGCAAGGCAACAAGAACACCATAAATATTGCTCAAATAAATAATGAAGAATACAAGTACAACCAATAATCAAGTCCTTCAAAAAATACATCTTTCATCTATAAGTTTTTCAAATAAAAATCTTTAGAATATAATCCTTTCCAGTAAATATATTTTGAATATACTTCCTTCAAATAAATATCATCCAAATATAATTCTTTCAAATAAATATCTTTCGAATATAATTCTTTCAAATAAATATCTTTCAAATATAATTCTCTCAAATAAATATCTTTCGAATATAATTCCTTTCAGGTAAAAGTCACCATGTGACACCTAATTTCATAATTATAAAAATTATGGGTCTCAGCCCACTTTCATATTTCCACGGCACCTCGTGCCTATATTTCTTTCACAACTGCACAGACAACTCACGTGCCAATAATAAAATTATCATATTTCTCCGGCACCTCGTGCCCACATTTCTTTCATAACCACACGGACAACTCACATGCCAATAATAAAAACCGTCCGGCAATAGCCACAGGCTCACAATTTTAACATGAATCAGACTATTATCACATTTACCGAAATAACAAGAGAAGTTGCATAAGATATAAAATAAATACCAGAAAAATCACAACATCATATAAAAATCACCAACACAATAATCCCACATCATCACATATTTCCTTGACAATAGTCACCCTTATCTCTCCTATAGCCACCCTATCACTCCAAAATAATAGCCACCTTTATCCCACCGCCCTGACAATATCAATAGCCACCCGTATCACTCCATAATAATAGCCACCCTTATCCCTCCGCCCTGACAATATCAATAGCTATCCTTATCGGTCATATAGCCTCCCTTATCGCTCCTATAGCCACCCTTATCACCCCGTGATAAGTAGGGATTTTGACCGATTATTTGCTCTTTTGTACTTGCGATTTAGCTCAAAAATACTTAAAGGCATTCCCGAAAACTAACAAAATGTGCTTTCTTGCAGGAATATTAGGATATGAGCCAAAGAAGTCAAAATCAACTCATAAAGGAGTCAAAAGTGAATAAGAACCAAAATAGGGCAAAAAGGCCAGCAGTGCGGACCGCACAATTCAAGTGCGGCCGCAAAGAGGGGATTCAGAGAATGGTATTTGGGCAAGCTGAAGGATTGCGGACCGCACCAAAATTGTGCGGCCGCAAAATATCAAGTGCGGCCGCACTCACTATTATACGGTCCGCAGGAGTGAAGAATCCGAGAGTTGGATTCAAGTTCAAAATCAAGGAGTGCGAACCACATCATTTTTATGTGGTCGCACAATCAGAAGCGCGGCCGCACTCGTTTTTATGTGGACCGAAGAAGCCCCAAAGTTCCAAGCCCAAAAATCCAAGAATGCGGACCACACAATAATTGTGGAGCCCCAGAAGCTCAATGTGCGGACCGCACCAGAATTATGCGGCCGCACAACCTCCACAGGGGCAATTTTGTCAGATATTTTCAGCTTAGTATAAATAGAACTTTTTGTATTTTTAGGTTAAGTGACGTTGGAGAAGAGCACCTGAGCTGTTTTCTTTGCTATTTTGAGGAGTTTTGTAATAGATTAACATCTATACATTAGATTTTCTTTCCCTAATCAATTAATATGCATTCTATCCTAATTTCTTATCTGATTTCTGTACTTTTCATTAGCAGCTAAATCTTTAGCTAGGGTTGTGACCCAACCCTAGTATGGGTATTTGCTGGGTGTTTAATTTAGGACTTATTTTTGATTGGGTTAGTGATATTTAGCCTTGTTCTTGATTGAACCCTAGAATCAATGGTTGCAAACATTGATTCATACCTATTTGACTTAGCCTCTACCTGAGAAAGAGAGACTAAGTCTAGGAAAACTTGGCTAACAAGAAATTGGGGTGAACTCAAGAAATTGATAGCCATAATTAAAGGTTTAAACCTAGAGATAGTAATACCTGACTTAAGCTAATATCACTTGTATTGTGCAAATACCCAATTGGACTTGAGAAAGCCAAATTGGACAAAATCACTCAAACTACCGAGAGGTATAGAGTGAGTACCGGGATGTAATTGCTACATCACGACCCCAGATAATCAAATTTGCCTTGGAGTTTACAACCCATTAGATAACCACCTAGGTATAAGTCACGACCTTAGTCCCTTTTAATCATTTGAAAAGCTCAAAACCCAAAATATTGTCCTTAGTTTTATACTTGCAAACAATAGGGTAAAGTAGAAGTAGAACACCAATCAAGTTTGTGGAAGTGTAATTGGAGCCAAAACTTGCAATTAACTTAGATATACACCTAATCCCATATTCTAACTCCCTGTGGATTCGATCCCGACCTTCGTTGGGTTTATTATTGCACCGACCGCCTCACTACTTAATTGTGGTGTGGGTTTGGCCGAGATCAATTTTTGGCGCCATTGCTAGGGAGTTAAACGGATTTAACTATATATCTAGGTATTTGTATGTTTTGTCTATCTTTCCTTCCGAGTCACTAATTTTGTTTGTGAATTACTTTTAGGTTCAAAATGGCCCTTAACAACGAGCCCCTCAGAAATTTACCATTTGGGGAGGAGGTAGATGATGATCAAGTGGATGGGGTTCATCCCGAGCCTCAAGTAAACAGGCGAGGCCGACCGCCTCATGATAATGTCCCAAACCCTCCCCCACCTCCACCCAGCGCAACACACCGGTTGTTGCCGAACGAGGGCTATGCAAGTGCAATAGTCCTGTCCCAGATTAGGGTGGGCAACTTCCAAATAACCAACGTGATACTTACACTGCTTGATCAGCGTGGTTTCTTCATCGGAGCTCCATACCAAAATGCCTACAAGAATCTCAAGGGTTTCATTGATACTTGTTGGGGGAGCAAGCAAACAAATGTCTCCGAGGATGCACTGCGGTTAAGGCTGCTTCCCTTTTCTCTACGGGGAAAGGATTTGGATTGGTTAGAGAGATTGACCAGTCATTCCATCCACACTTGGGATGAGTTGGCCAAGAAGTTCATTGCCAAATTATTCTCTCCGGGGCACATGGCTACACTAAGAGATGAAATTCTAGCTTTCAAACAAGAGTCGAATGAGCCATTGCACGAGATTTGGGAAAGATATCGTACCATGGTCAAAGAATGCCCAAACAATGATATGACCAAGGCCATGATCCAAAAAACCTTATACAGGAGGATCAACACAATGAATCAGTGTGTGGTAAATCAACTCGCTGGGGGTAACTTCATGAACACGCCTTATTCTGAAGCTTGTGAAATCTTAGATGAGATGGCGGACACCTCTTCGACGTGGCAAAGTAGAGCCAATGTTCCTCAGGGTGACCCAAATGTTATTCACAAGGAGCTACATGATCATGGGCAAGCTATTGCGGAGTTGACAACCACCATGAACCAATTGGCCAAGGCTCAGCTTCAATAGGTTCAAGGGCCGAAACATGTGAATGCTATGGAAGGGATGAACATGATGGTAAACAAGAGATGACAACGAGGTCAACAAGTACAAAACCATCCGGAACAATTTGAGAAAAGTAATAGTGGGTATAATCAAGATGATTCATATGATGAGCAAGATGAAGAGGTTTAATATGTTAACAATTATCAAGGTCAAAGAAGCAATGCTCCAAATCAACAACAATAGAGATCACAAGAAAACCAAGGAAATTGGAACAACTAAGGCCACCAAGGAAATTAGAGTGGTGGCAACAACAATAATCAAAGCAATTAGGGTAATCAAGGTAATAAAGGTAATTGGGGAGGAAATAATCAAGGTAATTGGGGTGGCAACAATCAAAGCAATTGGGGAGGCAACAATAATCAAGGGGGTTGGAACAATAGCAATCAAGGATATCGGGGGTTGGGCTTTCAGAGGCCCCCGATGTATCAACAACCAAACAACCCGCCTCCATATCCGTCGCAAGGTCCTAGTTCTTCTAATAGTGAAATGTGACAGATTGAAAACATGTTTAAGCAAATGACGGAGAAAAACACCGACTCTGACGCCCAATTAGCCTCCCACAACACTACTATCCGCAACTCAGAGGTTCAACTTGGCCAAATTTCTCAAGCTTTAAATACTCGCCCAAATGAGGAATTACTTAGTGATATGGTGGTGAACCCGAAAGGTAGGAATACGGGGCATGCAATGGCTGTGACAACAAGAAGAGAGAGAGGTGGAGTTGCTAGTACCTCAAACCAAAGAAGACATGTAGGTGATGATGTGTTGGTGCAAGATGATGATGAGCCAAGCAATGATGTTCAAGCTAATGAAGAAGCGAGGATTGATATTGATGAAAATGTGGAGGAGACGCAAGAAGAAGTGAACCCGTCTAGGGAGCACGTGATTGACATGCCGGAGCCGGTAGTGCCAAAGGCTAAGGCATCAATGCTAAGGCCTCTTCCTCCATACCCTCAAAGACCTTCAAAGCAATACAATGAGAATCAATTCAAGAAATTCATTGATATGATGAAACGTTTGTCCATAAATGTGCCGTTGGTTGAAGCTTTAGAACAAATGTCGGGATATACCAAGTTCATGAAGGATTTGGTAATAAAGAAGAGATTAATGAACTATGAAATGATCAAAATGACACATCATGTGAGTGCTATTGTGCACTCCATGGCTCCAAAGTTGGAAGACCCCGGTGCTTTCACAATCCCGTGCACTATTAGGAGTGCCGATTTCGCCAAAGCTTTATGTGACTTAGGGGCAAGCATTTACTTGATGCCCTATTCTGTGTTCAAAAAGTTAGGGATTGGGCAACCAAGACCCACATCCATGAGGTTGCAAATGGTGTATCGGACAATGAAAAGGCCATTGGGGATAATTGATGATGTGTTAGTTCGAGTCGACAAGTTCATCCTTCCCACAGATTTTGTGATACTTGACTGTGAGGTTGGCTACGGGGTGCCAATCATTTTGGGGAGACCTTTCCTTGTTACATGGAAGGCCTTAGTTGATGTGGAAGATGGTGAGCTCACCTTCCGGGTGGACCGTGAAAAATTGGTGTTCCATGTTTGTAAATCAATGAGGCAGCCAAATAGCAACGAAGTGTGTTCGTTCGTGGATCTTATGACCGAAGTAATTGTTGATTACAAAAGTGCTATGATAAATGTTGAAGATACCTTGGAAGTTGTGTTGTTGAATCATGATGAGGATGAGAAGGAAGGCTTTGTAGATTGTTTCACTGCTTTGCAAGGAATAAGATCATATACTTATGAGCCCCGAAAACTTTCCTTAGATCTCAAAAACTGAAAGACTCCACCAACAAATCCCTCAATCGAGGAGCCTCCCACCTTGGAGTTAAATCCTTTGCCTTCACACCTCAGGTATGAGTTTCTAGTCCCTTGTTCCACTTTACATGTTATTCTTTCCTCGTGCTTAACTAACGTGCATATAGATTCCACCCCTGCGGTGCTCCAAAGGAGGAAGAAAGCAATAGGTTGGACATTGGCGGATATTCAGGGTATAAGCCCCGCCTTTTGCATGCATAAAATCACTTTGGAGGAGGATGCCAAACCCTCCGTGGAACATCAAAAATGATTGAATGAGGCCATGTAAGAGGTAGTAAAGAAAGAGATCATCAAGTGGTTGGATACCGAGGTTGTTTACCCCATTTTCGATAGTTCGTGGGCCTCGTCGGTGCAAGGTGTCCAAAAAAAGGGGCATGACTGTGATAACAAATGACAAAATGAATTGATCCCCACAAGAACTGTCACTAGGTGGAGAGTGTGCATGGATTATAGGAAGCTCAACAAAGTTACTTGAAAAGACCATTTTCCCCTTACATTTCTTGATCAAATGTTGGATAGGTTAGCCGGACGTGCTTATTATTGCTTCCTTGATGGATATTCTGAGTATAACCAGATTCTTATTTCTCCTGAAGACCAAGAGAAGACCACTTTCACTTGTCCCTATGGCACTTTCACATTCTTGCGGATGCCATTCGGGTTATGTAATACACCAACAAATTTTCAACAGTGCATGATAGCCATCTTCACCGATATGGTGGAGGACTTTCTCGAGGTTTTCATGGATGATTTTTCTGTCATGGGGAATTCTTTTGAAGAGTGCTTGGATAACTTGGATAAGGTATTGGCACGTTGTGAGGAAACTAACTTGATATTGAATTGGGATAAGTGTCACTTTATGGTCAAGGAGGGCATTGTCCTCGGTCACAAGATTTCCAAGAATGGTATTGAGGTTGATAAAGCAAAAAATGAAGTGATATCCAAACTCCCTCCCCCTACTTCCGTAAAGGGAGTGAGGAGCTTTCTAGGTCATGCAGGGTTTTACCGTCGATTCATCAAGGACTTTTCTAAGGTGGTAAACCCCTTGTGCAAACTCTTGGAGAAAGATTCCAAGTTCCTTTTCAATGAAGATTGTATGAAGGCATTTGAACTACTCAAGTATAAGTTTACTACCACTCATATTATCACCGCGCCAAATTGGAGCTTAGCATTTAAGCTCATGTGTGATGCAAGCGATGTGGCGGTTAGAGTGGTATTGGGGCAACGAATTAACAAGATCTTTCATCTGGTCTACTATGCTAGCAAGATCATGAATGAGGCCTAAGTAAACTATACAGTGACCGAGAAAGAACTCCTAGCCATTGTCTTTGCTATGGAGAAGTTTCGCCCGCACCTAATGGGGTCAAAGGTGATTGTTCACACCGACCATGCGGTACTTCGTTATTTGATGAGCAAAAAAGACTCTAAGGCAAGGTTGATGTCGTGGGTGCTTCTATTTCAAGATTTTGATCTAGAGATTCAAGACCACAAGGGTAGTGAGAATCAAGTGGCAGACCACTTGTCCCGATTACAAGAGGAGGGGAGGCCATATGATGGCCTTGAGATCAATGATTCATTTCCTGACGAACAACTCCTTTCCATTTCTATGACTGAGATTCCATGGTTTGCTAATGTGGCCAACTATCTTGTGAGTGGAATTGTTTCAAAAGAGTTCTCTTCAAACCAAAAGAAGAAGCTCAAACGGGACTGCCTGGACTACAATTGGGATGGGCCATATCTCTTCAAAATTTGTACTGATGGTGTTATCCGAATATGTGTACCAGAAGAAGAACAATTGGGTATTCTTGAAGCTTGCCACTCTTCGCCATATAGTGGTCACCATGGTGGAGCGCGAACTACTACAAAGGTGCTAAGTTGTGTATTCTATTGGCCCACCCTTTTCAAGGATGCTAGCGATCTCGTTAAGCAATTGTGATGAATGCCAAAGGGTCGGTGGGATCTCCAAGAAAAATGAGATACCTCTCACCACCATCCTAGAGACTGATATTTTTGATGTTTGGGGCATTGATTTTATGGGTCCATTTGTGAGCTCATGTGGGAACATCTATATATTGGTAGTTGTGGATTACGTGTCCAAATGGGTTGAAGTTGTGGCTTTGCACAACAATGAAGCTCGGAGTGTTGTAGCTTTCTTGAAGAAGAACATATTCACAAGGTTTGGTACTCCAAGGGCCATAATTAGTGATGAGAGATCACACTTTTGCAACAAAGTTTTTGATACTTTACTCTCCAAGTACGGTGTCACTCACAAAGTGTCGATCCCCTATCATCCTCAAGCAAGTGGACAGGTTGAAGTTTCCAACCGGGAGATCAAGAGTATTCTGTCAAAGACTGTGAATGCCAACCAGACAGATTGGTTGAAGAAACTTGACGATGCTCTTTGGGCTTATAGAACAACTTACAAAACACCGATTAGTATGTCTCCGTATCGGTTAGTGTTCGGGAAAGCTTTTCACCTTCCGGTGGAACTTGAGCATAAGGCTATGTGGGTATTGAAAAAGCTTAACCTTGAGTGGGATGAAGCTGCAAATCTTAGGGTGGAGCAATTGAATGAACTTTATGAGTTTCGATTCCATGCATACTTCAGTTCGTCCTTGTATAAGGACAAGATGAAGTACCTCCATGACAAGTATATCCGGAACAAAGAATTCAAAGAAGGTGATCTTGTGCTTTTGTTCAACTCTCGGTTGCGAATGTTTCCGGGAAAGCTGAAATCAAAGTGGAGTGGCCCATTTGAAGTTGTACATGTGACACCCTTTGGTGCTCTATATTTAAAAAATAAGAATGATGAGGTGTTTAGAGTCAACGGGCACCGGGTTAAACATTATCTTGGCAAGGTTGATGATAGCCACGTTGTGGTGTTGCTCCATTTCAAGTGATTGATGGTAACATGCGTCGTGACGCGACGTTAAATCAGGCGCTTCTTGGGAGGCAACCCATGTGTCTTTTTCTTTTTCTTGTTTTTCTTCTTTAGATTAGATAGGCTTTGTTTTGTACTAACTAGTTTTGAAGTGTATGCAGGAATGGGTGTGCATTGCAGAAACTGAGCATGAAAAATTTGGCTAAGTGTCACAAAAGTGCGGACTGCACTATAACTATGCGGACCGCACTGCCACTCTACGGCCGCACAATTTTGTGTGCGGTCGCACAACTGGGAGATGAAAAATACATGGTCTCTGAAGTTTGTCCTGACAAAAATCCTTAACAAAATGCGGCCGCACCCATTTTTGTGCGGTCCACACTAATTTTGCGGCCACACTCATTGTTGTGTGGTCCACAACAATTCTTCACAAGGGCAGGAAATGAGGGCGGACCACACTCAAAATTGTGCTGCCGCACTCCAGGTAAAATTGTGGGCCCGACTGGTAAAACTATAAATAGGGCCTCCCTTAGTTTTTTACACTTTACGCTCTTTTGAAACCTAAAGCTAAGCTAGCACAGTGCATATCCCCATTATTTTCAATATTTCCTCATTTCATTAGTGTTGAATCTCACCTGCATCTTTATTACTGGTATGCTAATTTATTCTTTAGATTTTTTCTTAATTTTATTCTTTTGACTAGGGTTATTTCCATGCCTAAATATGTCGATGGTTAGTTGTTTGTGCTTAGAATCATGCGGATAGCCTTTTTAAACGTTAATTGGGGTCTGGGTAAGTGACTAATGATGTTTAATTGCTAAAAACTTGAGTAATTTGTGAATGAAATTCCATGAACCCTTAGTCAGTACCGCCTGAATTCAAATTGTGCGGCCGTACTCACTTTTGTACGGTCCGCACTATGAGCTTCTGCGGCTGCACACATTTTTGTGCGGTCCATAGTTCTCTGAACTAGGGTATCAGTGTGCATGATTTGTGCGGCCGCACTCAAAATTGTGCGGTCCGTAGTGAACTTGTGCGGTCTGCACTCATTTTTGTGCGGTCCGCACTAATGAAACATCAGAGACCCCAGTAGTCTGAACCTGGGACTGTATGGCCGCACTCAAAATTGTGCGGTCAGCACTTTTGGTTATGCGGCCGCACTCACTTTTGTGCGGTCCGCCCTGGGCAGTTTGCGGCCGCACTCACTTTTGTGCGGTCTGCACTACCCCTTCTGAGACTGCTTTACTGCAATTGTTATGCATGAACCTGTGGTTTACAAATCTAATTGACTCTTATCCTTATGCATTGCAGACAATGGTTCGCTCACGTGGTAGAGGAGATGCATCGCAAGGGAGGGCAGAACCCTCCCGAGGTCGAGGTCAAGGTAAAAACAACCTACCTCTAGCACTTCGAAGGATTATAAGTAAGAAAGCTATAGTCAACAGACCTCCCGAACCCTCGAAAACCAGTGAGTATGTCCCATATGGGGAAGCTTCTGAGGGCAACTCCGTGCAATCACAGCCGGAAGCCCAATCACAATAATTTCCTGGTAGATTCTACCTAGTAGATGAGTCGTCTTCTTCTGCTAGTTCCTCTGATGGTTCGGAATAGGGTAGTCAAGCCTCTAAGCCCTCTTCCTCATATGATCCAACCGATCCAATTAATGTGGACGATGATGATGATGTCCCAGACGATGGGAGAGGGGTGGATACTATAGTAGAAGGTTTGGATAGATCAAAGAGACCAGAGCTATGGGAGGACAGATTCGTCAGTGCTACTGCCTTTGGTAAATTTAGGGAATAGTGGCCGCAACGGTCACTCACTCTTGAGCGGCAGTTCTTGATGAAAGATCTAGACAAGCACAACCTCAATGTCCTCCGACAATTTCAGGAACGAAAAGGTTGGAGATGGTTCACCCACAACATTATGGATGCCAATGAGTATTTGGTCAAGGAATTCTATACCAATGTAGCTCATATCAAAAAGGGTACCAAGGTGACAAAAGTTCGAAATTTGATAATCAAGTTTGGTGCCTGCACCTTGAACAAGTATGTGGGGTTTAAGGAAGTGGAGGCAGTACAATACCTGGAGAAGCTGGCTATGGGTGACGCAGCTCGCCCATGGCTAGCTGAGATTCTGGCTATTCGAGAGTCAGCACCTCCGTGGCTCACAACAGGAGTTCTAATAGTCCAAGCCACCCTAAACTTTGAAGCAAAAGGGTGGAAAATATTTGTATGTAGCCGCATTGATCCATAACTCAACGAGATAAATCTTCCACTTCTCCGTGCAGTCTTGGTAGCCTCAATTATGGCTGGGTACCCAATTAATGTGGGTACCATCATGTCCACAAACATCACTCTGGCTATCCAAAAAGATGAAAGGTCCTACGCGTACCCGAACTTCCTCACAGAGTACTTCAAGGACCAAAGGGGTGGAGCCAAGGCATTATGACACCGAGGTGAAGGCCAAGAAGCCTTTCTCTTAGTACCAACTTCAGGGAGCTGACAACCCGAAATTCAAGGGTAAAGCTACTACCTCCACTGGCCAGTCTGAGGAGCCAGCGGTAGTGGTTACTGATTTAGTTGCCGAGCCATTCACCGCAGCCGGTACTTCTACCAGGACAACAGCCAAGCCACCTTCATCTTCCGGACCACCTGCTTTTGCTAGACTATCAGTGCCATTATCAGTGTCGGCTTCATCTACATATCCTCAGACTACACCGCAAGTCTCCTAGACATTGGCGAGTCTCAATAACTGGATGCAGGCAGTTACTACAAAGCTGACTAATATATCCAGTGCTGTTGCAGCACAGTCCTCAACCCCAGCAGAGCCACAGGTACCTCTGCCAGTGGAGGAAACAGTAAAGAAGATTCTGGAGAACCAGAAGACTATTATTGATACTCTGGCGATGCATGGGAAGGTCATTAAGGATTTGGGCAAACAGGTCAAGAAGATATGTAGATCCTATGCATCAAAGAAGTCGGTAGAGAAGCTAAGAAAAGAGGTTGAAAGGATTGCATCTGCTGGAGATCTTCCATTGGACTTGATTATAGAGCAGACAGTCCCAACAACACAGGCAACACCAGCAGTCGGCCAGTCTGAGGAGCCGGTTGCGACTGCACACACTGCTGAGGAGATGATACAGATGCTCAGCAACGCAGTTGTCCCTCAGCCAGGAGATGATGACATACAGTTAGAGGAGCCAGAGGGTGCTGATGATCCCATGCAGACTGAGACCACATATGGAGTTCTCTTAACTCTCTACCCCTTCTATGTTCTTATGTTTGTTAAGCATCGGGAACAATGGTTATTTTTCATTTGGGGGGTGGTCTATTTTGATTAATTAACATTTTCCATGTAATAACTCTGATACTATTTTTTCTTTCATTCTTTTTTTCCCTTTGGTATGTATATATTCTCCCCATTTGATGTAGATATTCATTTCCCTTATGTATATATTCATTTGACTTCAGTTTGTATATTCATTTATCTCTCTTCCCGTAGTTTACTTCATAGCTTCTTTAGTTTACTTTTCCTTAGTAGTATAACTTCTTATTTACTTTAGTAGCTTTTTTTTTATTTGTTAGCTTCTTTTTACATTTTGAGCAAACAATAAGCCTTTGGTTTTCTTAATGCCATGATTCTTTCCAAAGGTGGATTTTGTGTGAACCGGGTGGCTATTCCCAACGATGAATGGCGTGGCAACCTTCTTAAGGGATTGAGCTCGTTTTCTTTTATGTTTTGACAAAATATAGTAGTAATGAATAAAAGTGTCTCGAGCATGCTTCACTTGGTACCAACACATTTACCTCTGACCTTATGGTTAAAAATAAAGTTGTTGGCATAAAATAGCTCTAGTTGTGACCTTTAGACTCTTGTGTTGACTCAAACAATCATCAAGTGGTTCAGTCGAGCCATTTGTGATTCTCAATCTTAGCTAGGGTTGTTGTGGGCCCTCGACTCCGTTCTCTTTAGCAATCCAGCAGTGCGAGAGGTGAGGTATTGAATTGCAAGTCTAAGTTCCTGTGCCAATAGTCTAGAACTTGCCCTGAGTGTTTTTCTAGGCGAAATTCTAAGGGTAGCTTGGCTTGAGAAATAATTGTAGGCTCTCCTTAATCCAATTTGAAATTGAAATCTTCCATAGCCTACCAATGTGATAAACCTAGTCAACCCCTTTAAGCCGAAGCCTTTTTCTTTCAATAACCACGTTACAAGCTTTTATCCGTTCCGTAGTGACCCTCTCTTGGCACCTGATCTTTCCTTAGCATTCTTGAGAAATAATGGGTAGAATCATAAGTTTGGGGGAGAGACGAGGAGTTTGAAGTGATAAAAGGTACAAAGAAGAGAAAGAAATGAAGAAAAGGGAAGGCAAATAACAAAAAGAAAAATGCCAAAAAGAAAGTGAATAAAATGAAGAGTTGAAGGGAATTCAAAAGAAAGTAGGGATAAAAGGTTGAAGTAAATAGAAAAGGAGAAAAATGAATGTCATGATCAAGAAAGAGTGACGTTACGTCTCTCTAGTTCCCCCTAGGAAGAAGAAAATGACTCAAAGAGTCGAGAAAGTATGAGCCGAAAAGCGAAAATAGAGTGCTTAAGGAAAGATGAAACCATTCTATTCCAACAAGTCCTACTTTGGTCCAAAAGCCTTCATTACATCTCGCAAAAGCCCTACATGATTTCAAGTTGAGTGAGCTTACATTAGTAGTGATTTACATGAGGGGCAAGCTTATGGTACTTAGAGCTGGACTTATGGCATTCTTTTGAGAGAGATGAGCGAACTTTTTACAATCCTTGTATCGAGTGTTGCATTCTAAAGTGAGATGTGCTAATGGAGAGTAGAGGAGGAGGAGTTTGAATCCACAATGACCTACGTGAAAGAGCGAGCTTCCTTGATGAGTAGAGTCAACTCTTGATACTATAGTGTCATATTAGAAGTATTGTACTCAAAAAGTCAAACCATTGCATTGTTGATAATTCATATGTGTTGTGGGTAATTGCTGGTCCTAATTGATGTGTGATTGATTCACCTTAAGCCAACTGAAATATCGCTTTTTCTAGTGGAGGTGGGGATTGCCTTATTTGCTTGAGAACAAGCAAAAGCTTAAGTTTGGGGGAGTTGATAAATAGGGATTTTGATCAATTATTTGCTCTCTTTTACTTGCGATTTAGCTCAAAAATACTTAAAGGCATTCCCGGAAACTAACAAAATGTGCTTACTTGGAGGAATATTGGGATATTAGCCAAAGAAATCAAAATCGACTCATAAAGGAGTCAAAAGTGAACAAGAACCAAAACAGAGCAAAAAGGCCAGCAGTGCGGCCGCAAAGAGGAGATTCAGAGAATGGTATTTGGGCAAGCTGAAAGAGTGCGGACCGCACCAAAATTGTGCGGCCGCAGAATATAAAGTGCGGTCGCACTCACTATTATGTGGTCCGCAGTAGTGAAGAATGAGATAGTTGGATTCAAGTTCAAAATCAAGGAGTGCGGATCGCATCATTTTTATACGGTCGCACAATCAGAAGCGCAACCGCACTCGTTTTTATGCGGACCGTAGAAGCCCCAAAGTTCCAAGCCCAAAATTCCAAGAATGCGGACCACACAATAATTGTGCGACCGCAAAAGCTCAATGTGTGGACAACACTAGAATTATGCGGCCGCACAACCTCCGCAGGGGAAATTTTGTCAGATATTTTCAGCTTAATATAAATAGAACTTTTTGTCATTTTTAGGTTAAGTAACGTTGGAGAAGAGCACCTGAGCCATTTTCTTTGATATTTTGAGGATTTTTGTACTAGATTAACATCTATATATTAGATTTTCTTTTCCTAATCAATTAATATGCATTCTATCTTAATTTCTTATTTGATTTCTGTACTTTTCATGAGCAGCTAAATCTTTAGCTAGGGTTGTGAGCCAACCCTAGTGTGGGTATTTGATGGGTGTTTAATTTAGGGCTTATTTTTGATTGGGTTAGTGATATTTAGCCTTGTTCTTGATTGAACCCTAGAATCAATGGTTGCAAACATTGATTCATGCCTATTTGACTTAGCCTCTACTTGAGAAGGAGAGACTAAGTCTAGGAAAACTTGGCTAACAAGAAATTGGGGTGAACTCAAGAAATTGATAGCCCTAATTAAAGGTTTAAACCTAGAGATAGTAATGCCCGACTTAAGCTAATATCACTTGTATTGTGCAAATACCCAATTGGACTTGAGAAAGCCAAATTGGGCAAAATCACTCAAACTACCGAGAGGTATAGAGTGAGTACCGGGATGTAATTGCTACATCACGACCCCAAATAATCAAATTTGCCTTGGAGTTTAAAACCCATTAGATAACCACCTAGGTATAAGTCATGACCCTAGTCCCTTTTAATCATTTGAAAAGCTCAAAACCAAAAATATTGTCCTTAGTTTTATACTTGCAAACAATAGGGTAAAGTAGAAGTAGAATACCAATCAAGTTTGTGGAAGTGTAATTGGAGCCAAAACTTGCAATTAACTTAGATATACACCTAATCCCATATTCTAACTCCCTGTGGATTCGATCCAGACCTTCGTTGGGTTTATTATTGCACCGACCGCCTCACTACTTAATTGTGGTGTGGGTTTGGCCGAGATCAATTTTTGGCGCCGTTGCTGGGGAGTTAAACGGATTTAGCTATATATCTAAGTATTTGTGTGTTTTGTCTTTATTTCCTTCTGAGTCACTAATTTTGTTTGTGAATTGCTTTTAGGTACAAAATGGCCCTTAACAACGAGCCCCTAGGAAATTTACCATTTGGAGAGGTGGTAGATGATGGTCAAGTGGATGAGGTTCATCCCGAGCCTCAAGTAAACAGGCGAGGCCGACCGCCTCATGATAATGTCCCAAACCCTCCATCACCTCCACCAAGCGCATCACACCGGGTGTTGCCGAACAAGGGTTATGCAAGTGCAATAGTCCCACCCCGGATTAGGGCGGGCAACTTCCAAATAACCAACGTGATGCTTGCACTGCTTGAGCAACAGGGTTTCTTCACCGGAGCTCCACACCAAAATTCCTACAAGCATCTCAAGGGTTTAATCGATACTTGTTGGGGGATCAAGCAAACAAATGTCTCTGAGGATGCACTGTGGTTAAGGCTGTTTTCCTTTTCTCTATGGGGAAAGGCTTTGGACTGGTTAGAGAGATTGCCCAATCATTCCATCCACACTTGGGATGAGTTGGCCGAGAAGTTAATTGCCAAATTCTTCTCTCCGGGGCACATGGCTACACTAAGGGATGAAATTCTAGCTTTCACACAAGAGCCCAATGAGCCATTGAACGAGATTTGGGAAAGATATCGTACCATGGTCAAAGAATGCCCGATCAATGATATGCCCGAGGCCATGATCCAACAAACCTTCTATAGGGGGATCAACACAACGAATCAGTGTGTAGAAAATCAACTCGCTGGGGGTAACTTTATGAACACGCCTTATTCTGAAGCTTGTGAAATCTTGGATGAGATGGCGGACACCTCTTCGGTGTGGCAAAGTAGAGCCAATGTTCCTCAGGGTTACCCAAATGTTATTCACCTTCACAAGGATCTACATGATCATGGACAAGCTATTACGGAGTTGACAATCACCATGAACCAATTGGCCAAGGCTCAGCTTCAACAGGTTCAAGGGCCAAACCAGGTGAATACTATGGAAGGGGTGAATATAATGGTAAACAAGAGACGACAACGAGGTCAACAAGTACAAAACCATCCGGAACAATTTGAGCAAAGTAATAGTGGGTATAATCAAGATGATTCATATGATGAGCAAGATGAAGAGGTTCAATATGTCAACAATTATCAAGGTCAAAGAAGCAATTCTCCAAATCAACAACAATGGAGATCACAAGAAAACCAAGGAAATTGGAACAACTAAGGCCACCAAGGAAATTGGAGTGGTGGCAACAACAATAATCAAAGCAATTGGGGTAATCAAGGCAATTAGGGAAGAAATAATCACGGTAATTGGGGTGGCAACAATCTAAGCAATTAGGGAGGCAACAATAATCAAGGAGGGTAGAACAATAACAATCAAGTAAATAGGAGGTCGAGCTTTCAGAGGACCCCGATGTATCAACAACCAAACAACCCGCCTCCATATCCGTCGCAAGGTCCTAGTTCTTCCAATAGTAAAATGGGACAGATTGAAAACATATTTAAGCAAATGATGGAGAAAAACGTCGACTCTGATGCCTAATTAGCCTCCCACAACACTTCTATCCACAACTTAGAGGTTCAGCTTGGCCAAATTTCTCAAGCTTTAAATACTCACCCAAAGGGGGCATTACCTAGTGATACGGTGGTGAACCCGAAAGATGGGAATACGGGGCATGCAATGGCTGTGACAACAAGAAGTGGGAGAGGTGGAGTTGCTAGTACCTCAAACCAAAAAAGACATGTGGGTGATGATGTGTTGGTGCAAGATGATGATGAGACAAGCAATGACGTTCAAGCTAATGAAAAAGCGAGGATTGATATTGATGAAAATGTGGAGGAGATGCAAGAAGAAGTGAAACCGTCTAGGGAGCACGTGATTGACATGCCGGAGCCGGTAGTGCCAAAGGCTAAGGCACCAATGCCAAGGCCTCCTCCTCCATACCCTCAAAGACCTGCAAAGAAATACAATGAGAATCAATTCAAGAAATTCATTGATATGATGAAAAGTTTGTCCATAAATGTGTCGTTGGTTGAAGCTTTTGAAGAAATGGAAGATTTTTAGGAAGTTTGACCGGGAATTGACTTTATTGATATCGGGGTCGAAATTTAATTTTGGAAATTGGAACAACTCCATTATGTCATTCATGACTTGCATGCAAAATTTAAAGTCATTACGGATTGATTTGATACGTTTCGGCACAAGATATAGAATTTGGAAAATTTCATAAACTCATAAGTTCGATTCGAGGTGTGATTCATTGTTTCGGTGTTGTTTGATATGATTTGAGGCTCGACTAAGTCTGTAATATGTTTTGAGACTTGTTGGTATGTTCGGATGGGATCCAAAGGGGCTCAGGTGAATTTCGGAGTGGTTTAGGACCATTTTTAGGCCATTTTTAACTGCTGGTTTTTTGCTACAGCAGTGCGCATCACAGAAAATTTTGCTGCACAGGACTGACTTTAAAAACTTATATCTTGTAATCTATAAGGAATTTGGAGATGATCCAAAAATAAAAGTTTTATCCATTTAAGTCTAATTTCCAGAAATGTAAACCATTCATTATTTAAACATTTGTACAAAACGTTATGATCGATTAACTGAAGCCTGATACTAAAGTTATTTTGCGTGGCAGTTTGCATCGCAGAAATTTCTGTTGCACAGGGCTGACTTTGGAAGCTATTATCTCATAATTTATAAAAAAAAAATTGGTGATGATTCAAAAATGAAAGTTGTAGCCCTTTGTATCTAGTTTTCATAAATTTAAATTGTTTGGTAGTTGGAGTTGGGTGCAAAATGTTATGGTTGATACACTACAGGTTGTCTAGGAAGAGTTTGGTGTTTTGAGCATAAGCATGTAATGATCCAAAGATCCATTTTTAGTTCTAGAGATTGAAATTCTATTTTGAGACTTCCGAAAGTTTGATAATTAATTATGGGAATGATCTAGAATGTTTGGTCTAATTTCATCAAGTCGCGATTAGGGTTTTAGCGCGAAACATGAGTTTATTGTTTAACGAGCGAAATTGGTATCGCATTGGGCAAATGAGGTCCAAATCAAGCTTTGATTGAACTACTAGGTTCATATTATTATTTGTGACTCATAGGAATACGAATCGTTGAATTCCAAGTTCGTATGATGGAGTTAGAGCTTTTCTAGTGAAATATTAAATTGTTGGTGCAAGCAGGGTCTGGTGCGGATCTTTAGTGACGGAAAATAGACTTTTAGTGACGGGAAATGGAACTTTAGTGACGGAAAATGAGTTTTTATTGAGCAGTTTTGTTTTATAGCTCATTTGAACATTTTTGGAGTTAGGGAACTCGGATTTGGGCGATTATTGAGAGGATTTTCACCAAATGGATTTGGGTAAGTGTTTCCTACTCGATTTGCATTATATTTCATGATTCCATGTTTATTTTCATATTTAATAGGGAATCAACTGGAAGAAAATGGTTTTTTTTTTACAAAATCTTCCAAAAATAAAAAATTAAGATTTGGAGGTTGATTGGTAAATTTGGTATGGCTGAACTCGTATCGGAATGGGTGTTCGAATTTTGTGAAAATTCTATCGGGTTCCGAGAGGAGGGCCTCGCGTTAACTTTTGGTTAACTTTTTAATGTAAAATTTTAAGTCGATATTTTATTATCCGGAATTGTTTCCGATGAATTTTAATAAAGTTATATAATTAATTTGGATAGATTTGAGCTGTCTGGAGGTCAATTCAAACAAGAAGGCTATTTTGGAATATCGGCCTAATTTCAAAAAGGTAAGTATCTTGCCTAACCTTGAGTAAGGAGAATTACCCCTTAGGCATTGAGCTGTATGTGCCATTTGTGTAATGTGAAAGCCGTGTACGCGAAGTGACGAGTACGTACTTGGTTTATATGTGCAAATTATGTCGGTTAAAATTCGTAGACACCCTTAAGTATTAAATTGGAAATTGTTGGTACTTATTAAATCCTTTATTGTCATGCCTCATTCCTTGTTTGTCTAGTTTGTAATTTATATGATAATTTGGTGTGATTGCCACTTGGATTTTTATGTGAATTTCGTGTGTTTGTTGATTTGATATTTCTTGGAAACAATCACATTATGGATTTTCCATCTGCAAATAATTAAGCAAATAAGTTTAAATTGAGGCGTTAATATATTTATCAAAATTTGGATTTAAGAAAAGGTTGTTCTTGCTAAGTTATTCTTTCATCCTTGCTCTTACATATTTACTTTGGGATTACGAGGCGTTTACTTGGGAGATTTCCCTGTACTACATATTTGCTTTGGGATTACGAGGCGGTACCTCGGGAGATCCCCTTGTACTGAATATTTACTTTGGGACTACAAGGCGATACCTCGGGAGATCTCCTTGTACTGCATATTTACTTTGGGACTACGAGGCGGTACCTCGGGAGATACCCCTGTCTTGCATATTTACTTTTGAACTAAGAGGCGGTGCCTCAGGAGATCCCCCTATTTATTTTGGGACTATGAGGCGGTACCTTGGGAGATCCTCCCTATTGAGCATTTACATTTGGGTTTACGAGGCGATACCTTGGGAGAGTCCCTGTTGTTTATCTCTATTTGCTATGTTGTTGTCTTTCTGTAAATTCTCACTTGTTCACTTATCATTCATTTCATTATATTATTTTGTCTTCTGTTTTATGAATTGTCCGTGCTGTTGTGATAGAGATATGGGCATAAGGTGCCGTGAGATATGAAAGTGGGCTGAGATCCGAGATTTTTAGGATTTTGAGGTGAGGTGTCAACCAGTGATTGTATTTGAAAGAATTATTTTCGAAAGATTTTATTTAAAAGAATTATATTCTAAAGGTTTTTATTTGAAAGAATTGTATTCGGAAGGTTTTTATTTGAAAGAATTATATTCGAAAGATTTTATTTAAAAGAATTATATTCAAAAGGTTTTTATTTAAAAAAATTATATTCCAAATATATTTATTTAAAAGAAATATATGGGGAGGTATTTACTTGAAATATTTACATTCGTAAAATATTTATTTGGAGGAAGTATATTCGGGATATATTAAATTGAAAGGATTACATTCTAAAGATTTTTATTTGAAAAACTTATAGATAAAAGATGTATATTTTGAAGGACTTGATTAATTGGTTGCACTTGTCTTTATTATTCGAGTGAGCAATATTTATGGTGTTCTTGTTGCTTTATTGTTTATAGTTGGTTATTGTTGCTATTAGTATTATCTGTTTTTTATTATTTTTGTATGCTATGTTGCACGGGTTATTTGACTAGTGAGTGTCTTGACTGTACCTCGTCACTATTCCACCGAGGTTAGTCTTGATACTTACTGGGTACCGTCTGTGGTGTACTCATACTGCACTTCTGCATATATTTTTTTATGCAGAGCCAGGTATTGAAGATATCGTACTCGGGCAGAGTTAGTGTGTTGATCGCAAGGATTCAAGGTAGAGCTGCTTGGCCGTTGCAGTCCCTTGGAGTCTTTTCATTTTTATTGTACTGTCACTCTTATTCAAACAGTATTGTACACTCGATCCTTGAGATCATTGCATGTATTAAGTTAGAGTTTGTGACTCAGTATTACCAGTCTTGGGAGGTTATTGTATTTGTTTTCGCTTTGGGTTTCGACACTTGTATTAAATTACATGTTTAAAAAAAATAGCTCGAAATATAATTTTAATCGGCTTACCTAGTCTTAGAGACTAAGTGCCATCACGACGCCTGTGGTGGGATTTTGGGTCGTGAAATTTTTTGTAGTTGGGTTCGGGTGAAGAAAGAGGAGCTTTGCATAGCTATAAAAATGGTGACAACTGCTGTAATTTCCTGGGGGAAAGGGACTGTTGCGCAACTTCTATTCTTTCATTGCTACTGGATTGTTTTCTTCTCCTCCGATGCCGAAACCTATCAAATCAATTCCGATTAACCTCAAATTTTGCACACAAGTCATAATTGACATTACAGACCTACTCCAACTTCAGGAATCAGAATTCGACCCCGATATTAAAAAGTCTACTCCCGGTCAAACTTTCCAAAAATCATCTAATTTTCCAACTTTCGCCAATTAACGCCGAAATGATCTACAGACCTCCAACTCAACATCCAGACACGCTCCTAAGACCAAAATCACCATACGAAACTATTGCAATTATCAAAATTTCATTCCGGAGTCGTTTTCTCAAAAGTCAAAACTTCGATAAACTCTTTTCACTTAAGCTTCAAAAATAAGAATTGTTCTTTCAATTAAGTTCTGAATCTTCTCAAAACCAAACTCTACAACACACGCAAGTCATAATACATATTACGAAGCTGCTCAGTGCCTTAAACAGTTGAACGGGATGCCAATTCACAAAACGACAAGTCGGGTCGTTACAAATCATGTCCTTAAGGGAGATATAGAATTATCATTTATTGGCACCACTGATCAATTAACAGACATTTTTACTAAGCCTTTACTTGAAGATAGATTTTGCTCCCTGAGAGAACTACTTGGCATTATTTTGCTTGATCATAAAAATTAGGACCTATGTGTTAATTTTAATTCTTGCGTGTCTAACGTTTTCAGTTTTATTTTCTCTGTAACTACGCATTAATTAATCACCTCCATTTTCTCTCTCTTTTCCCATCAGTCGCAACTTTCAAGAAAGGAAAATCAATCATCATGACCCTTCACTGACACCTTTTCCTTTCATGTACTCAACCGTCAAAATCCTTTCCTTTAATCCTCTGAACCATCCTCCCTTGTCTTCATTGTTCTTGTCACTCGGAAACCCCTCTTCAAAATTCTCCAATGGATAAACACTCCAAGAATCCTTCTGTCACTACTAGAAAAAGTACTCGTTCTAAGGGTCCAAAACAAGTAGACCTAAGGCCTTACCACTCAGAAGGGTTTGCCTCTTCTTAGGCAGAACCATCTGACCACTCTCATCGAATAGGATAAAAAGCTCTTGGCAAAAGGCCCATGGAAGACCCCCTTGAATCTTTTACCCCAATGAAATCCAAAGTAGACCTCTCGAGTTCTATAGAGTCTAACCTCATTTTTTGGGATACCCCAAATAGGGATTTCCTTATTTCTCTCAAAGACAAGCTCATTGCTCACGACAGAGTAATCGATCTTGAAGACACGGAGGCCCTCGATTGTAAGGTAAAAGATTTGTTTGTTTTTCAAGGATGGTCTAAATTCCTCTCTGTACCCCCTCCCAAAGTATATGAACGTTTAGTGAGGATGTTCTATGCTAATCTTCGTTCTAGTAAGCCTGATAAGTTAGAATCCCTAGTTCTAGGAAAACGCATTGTCCTTGATTGTGCCATGTTTGACTCAATTTTTCAGTGTAAGTTCTTTGGCTTTCCCATACTTTTCAAAAATACTTGGCCTGATGACTTTGACATTTCTTTTGATCAAGCAAAATGTTGTATTGCGGAATGTCCTATTGATTTCCTTCCTAACAGGTTAGGTCCCAGTGATGTTAGTTTCGAAACTCGAGTTCTAGCCCACATTATTGCAACTGCCCTTTTTCCTCACAGTGGCTCATTCTCCACCTTCTCTAAACGAGACACCTTTCTTGTCTAATGTCTTGTGACCAAACTTAAGATTAAACTATCCTCATGGGTCATAAACTTCTTGATTGAAAGTGCTGATGATCCCACCAGTCTACCCTATGGTATGGCTATCACCCATATTTTGAAAGCCCACAACATCTCTATCTCAGAATACCCCTTTGTTTCATTTCCAAAGTCCAAAAACTCTAGAGCCTTTGCCAGTAAGGGGTATGTATGTACTAAGGGTTCCTGGGTGAAGAAACATGAAGGTGAAATCAAGAATGTTCAGCCTGATTCTAAGATCAAAGCCTTTGTTTCCCATTATAGTGTAGGTGATCCTAATCTTATAGAGAAATTGACTGCTATTGACAATAAGTTGACCATCATCAAGGACCTTCTTGCTGCAATTCAATCAATGATTGGGGACATCCATGTCATCTCCAAAGAGACTGGGTCCGACATTTCAAATATAAGGGTCATTCTCAAACTTGCAGAAAACGCAGTCAAAGGCTTCAAGAAAGTACATGACAAGATTGATGGGGTGACAGTTTCAGCTAATGCCAGCTTTGAGCGTCTTGCGTCGTTAGTTATGGATGTTTCAGATAATTATTTTGCCATTTTGCTGTTTTGGACTGGATAACCAGTCGCTAGATAGTTTCTTTACTTTTGCTAAACTCTACATGCCTATAATTTGCAAATAATTGCCTATGATGTGCCTGTTTATACTTAATTTTGATTGTATATATGCATATCCCCTCTTTGCTAATGTCAAAAGGGGGGAAGAAAGATAGTCATACATTGTAGGACAAATAACAACACTTGTTGATGGGGAGTCGACTGAAGCATATACAACACCTGTTGAGGGGGAGTCGACTGAAGCATATGCAGCACCTGTTGAGGGGGAGTCGACTACAACAGAGCAAGCCGACAGGGAAATAAACTATTGTTTATATATATTATTTTTGTCATCATCAAAAGGGGAGAGATTGTTAAATATGAGTTTCAATGGTGAAAAATAAAATATCACATTTGGTGCAGGATCACAAGAGATAAAACAAAAAAATCAAGATTCCCTATCATTCAAGCATGGGCTAGGGGAAACAATCCATCAACGGAAACAAAAAGTATCAATGACTAGCTATGAAAAAGGAAGAAGCAACGGAAATCCAGAAGAAGAATCAATCAATGATTTGATAGATAATTGACGGAAGCTAGTATAGGAAGGTTCCAAAATCAAAGAAAAATAACAGTGCAAAGTTCTACACTGGAGATCGTTAAAGCCCAAAATCAGGGGATCCATTATCAATCACTCAAGTAATGGAAAGATCTGCCCAGCGGAAAAAAAGCCTATCAAGGACACAAGTCAAGAAAGATCAATGCAAACCTAACCTTATTCTTAGAAAGAATCAATTTGCGATTCGGTTCAAGGATCAATTCCCTTGGGTTTGTAATCTCTCAAGATTCGC
The DNA here is from genome assembly GCF_000715075.1 of Nicotiana tabacum. Classification (NCBI taxonomy): domain Eukaryota; kingdom Viridiplantae; phylum Streptophyta; class Magnoliopsida; order Solanales; family Solanaceae; genus Nicotiana; species Nicotiana tabacum. The sequence continues at coordinate 124,933,458 of NC_134102.1, read as the reverse complement.
ATCAATCAAGAGTCAAGAAGGCCTCACGAAGTATATATACATATGTTCCAGGCTTGAAGCAGATATACTTTGAACGAACCATTATCACTCTTTATATTCTACTCCAAACAAGCATTGTATTTCTTTTTAGATATGTTGTGTAATTAGTGAGAGAAGAAAAAGAGATAAACACTGGTGAGACATTGTATCAAGAATGAAAAAGTGATATAGAAACTAAGCTGTTGGTGTAAAGCTACATCAACCATCTTGTACTCGAGAAACTTCAAAACTGAAAGAGATCACCCTTGCAACCCAAGGGTACTGGACGTATGATTCACATTGAATCCGAATCAGTATAAAAATCTCGGTGTCTTTATTTCCTGCACTTTATTTCTTCATTATTATTATTCTGTTCTTATCTCTAATTGGCTAATTGGTAAACTTGTCAACTACTTAGAATACTGAAAATAAAAATCGTCAATTCACACCCCCCTCCCTCCTCCCCCTGTACTTTCAATAAATCTTATTGATAAATTTATCGATTCAAACTTACTATCTGTGACAATTTTAGTGAATTTTTACATATAAAATTAATATTTCGTGTCAAAAGTAATGAGTTCAGATGAATCTGGCTCCGCTAATCTACGTTACGTTGAGATGAATCCAATTGAACATTTTTTTTAACTGGATAAGACCTCTTGTAACATCCAGAGATCACTAGAGTTGTACAAAAAATATCAGTAGCTAGTTGATTCGGTGAATAGGAATCTCCACTTGTGAAAATAACTCTGCAATCTGCAACAGTTGATTCTTTTTTGTTCCTGGATACTCTTGTTCTTTTATTTAAAAATGTACAAAATATCTGGATCTTATGTCATAAAATAAGAAATAATGCAGTAGGAAGACAAAGAGAGGGGCGTCGGGGAGTGAGGGGACTCACACAATATTAAGAGAAAAGAAATTTTTCATGGTCCTCTGGTTTGGACCCCTCGGATTTGCTTCCCACAGTGTAGGAAAGTGGATTTTTTCTACAAAAACAGTGTTAGCAATTTGAGAAACACGACACATGCATGTTTCTGGCAGTATTTGCTGTACCTAAGTAGTAGTGGATTATTGAGATACATAATAATCCAATTGAAGAAGAAGTTGCTTCTTTTTTAATTTAACCATATAGTGTTCGGAACTCATAGCACTTAATTAATGCAGATTCGTGCCAAGTGAGCTGACTAACGAAGGTAAAATGCTATCTATCGAAAGGTTCTTCATTCCTAAGACTTGAATCGAATTATTATGAAAGAGATGTTGCTACTCCCTCAGCTCAATGTACTCTTTTGAAGATGAATAAAATGCGTTATTTATTTATTTTTTTAAAAATGGGATCTCTTCATCCTAACTTTTTTTAATCAAACTCCTATTTATTGCAACAACTACTGATTGTAACACTTGAGCTTGAAACATGTGATCATGTTGTCATAATAGTTGTATAATTTGAATTTTTGGTTCAGAAAAAAAAAGATTTTGATTTAAGATTCTAATACCACATGATTTTCCCCCCTTACTGTTATTACATAATTAACAGGAGGATATGAGTCTCATGAACTGCAAGACCATAACCATAAGACGAAGGTTCGAACCTTGTGCTGCAATAAACAATTTGAGCTAATTGTCTATTGAACTGTTCCTTTAAAAGTCAAGATCCTAAATTGTTGAAAATTAATACGTTGGTGCACGAGCACAGAACTTAAGTTTTTAGAAAAAATTATCATATAATGTTTGATGCCACTACATGAAAATTTCAATATTTTAGTATACAAATTCTTATTATATAGTCGCTTACTTTGATTAAACACTTTTTTTGAATCACTATTTCGGATATAAATATCACTTGCTATGTTTTTCTTTTATCTTTTGAATTACTTCTGAATTATCTAAGCTATAGGTGGTTATGTGCCAATCGATAGAGCAAAGCACAGAAAGAAAAACTATGGTTGGAAAATAAGGGCACGTGAATCATAGTTGGGAATTCGATATGATTCAAGGTAATTTATTAGAGAAGGGACGACGTAAAACTCTATTATTTATTTGGTCCACCTTTTTGTCTTAGAAATTCATATTCCCCATATTATTGCATCTTCTCGATTAGCCAAAATGACATGTGACATTATGCGTACCGCTCGTGTAAATTGGAATCTGAACAAATTAATCATACAAATTACTTAAGAATCTATAATGTTTTTTTCTAAATTGAAGTTCTGTACAGCTTCCAAGATCTAAATTTTTGTTTTTATTTTTACACCTAACAAAGTAAATCAAAAGACTAGTAATAAAACGTTGAATAGTTTGATTATTACTGAGCTAAGCGTTAAGATATATAGGAAAAGTAAAACATAAGAAAATAAGAAATACCAGAAGAAAACAATACTTTCAGTGGGAAGCTGGCTCTTGCATTGCATTTGATTTAATATTACTTGGGTTATTCTACAGATACAAGGGAGAAAGGAAGATTGGAAAGAGCTCTACAACTTGTCATTAACTAGGCTCTTTCCCCATTCTTTGTACATATACATCTAGGTTATACCATACACACGTAAGTCGTAACCTTTTCCAATAAGGTTTTTTTTTTTTTTTTTTTTTTTTTTTGCAAAAAAGGGAAAAAAACCCGAAAACCAAAAGAGAAAAAAGGAAGAAAAAAAAAACTAATTTGTTTTCACGAAGATAATTGGCTTGTGTAATTTAGTGGCAAGCTGGTTCTGAATCCTCCATTTCAATCCCACACTCAGCAAGCCTCTTCTCCTTGTACACATACCGTCTCGAAATAAACAAGAAAATCATCAAATTCAACACACTCAACGTTGCCAATAGCCAATAGAAATCATAGAGCCTCCCTTGGTTTAAATTATCAGCTAACCATGGGTTTTTCCCTGTCACCTTGTGCACTATAGTCACCAAAATAGAACTAAAGAAAAACCCTAGTGAAAGTGTACTCAAGAATAACCCTGTGCTCATTGTCTTCATCCCTTTAGGACATTCCCTTAGAAAGAAATCAAGTTGTCCAATGTAAGTAAATGCCTCACCTGCCCCTACTAGCAAGAATTGTGGGACTAACCAAAAAACACTCAAAGGAACCTTTGCATTAGCATCATTGGTCAATCCATGCAAATGTGCAACATTCAATCTTTTCACTTCAGTTAAAGCAGCAGCAATCATGGCTATAATTGAAAGGATTAAGCCAACTGCAATACGTTGCAACGGGCTTGTACCGTGAGGGTTGTTGAGGACACGTCGGCAAACCGGAACGACAGCGCGGTCGTAGAATATGCACGTTAGGAGGATACTTCCGACGAAGAAGAGTGTCAATGAAGCCGGAGGAATTTCGAAATTTCCGATGTGACGGTCCATGGTTGTAGCTTGTGACACGGAAAATGTTGTCATTTGAGCATAGACAGTCCAAAACATAATGGTCGTGGCCCATGTTGGTAACATTCGGACTACCAATTTTACTTCTTCAACGTCGGTTAAAGTTGATAAGTTCCATTTATTTACCACGGTAATTCCAGCGGATTCAGGGTCCTGTACTTTAATGGCTGCCTTGTCCAAGAAACTGCAAAATAAAAACAAAATCCATGGTCAAAATTTGGCCCACAATATAATTGGAATTTAATGATGCATTTGTCTTTCATTGTGGACATTATTGTTAATAAAACGTCAAATTAGAAAATTAAAAAAAAAAAAAAAAAAGAAGAAGAAGAAGCACGAAGCTAATTCTATTATTGTCCTCCACTTTTTCTTCTTTATATTTTGTTTTTCTTGATTTAAAACTTGACAAGTTGTATGGGCACCAGGCAAGGGGCGTGAAGATCGATTAGGTGACAGACTGGCTAAGATGGTCTCGTGATCTTGGTTTCCTTTTTATTCTTAAAAGACTAAGTGTTCACTGCATCTTCATCTAAAGTATAGTACAAACATTTCTTTCTTTTTGATGAGAAAAATACTACTATATGTAATTTTATCTGACAGATGACGTTACTACTAGATAAAGGGGTTCTAGACGCAGTGACTTAAACAGCCTTGAAGTTCAGAAATTTATCAGTTTCTGTTGATATTTTCTACTCCCACCTCTCTCCTCACCCCTACTCCACCCCTCCCGGCTCCCCCAACAATGTAATTGAGCAAATTCAGTTTTTTTTTCTAAGACCGCTTGTATTGAACAAATTGGTACAAGAATTAGGAATCATGTGATCATAAAAGAAAGATAACAAAAGGCTGTATTTTCCATTTTTTTTGTTTAAGCGTCAACTTGTGGTAGTTTTCAAAATTTACTGTGAGGTCAAGTCGTTATCAAGGAAAAGTTAGTGACAGTATTATTTATCTCTTTTTGTTACTCACTACTTAATTATTAAAAAAAGGTGTATGATTACCACCTTTTGATTTGTAAGCAAAATATTATTTGAAAAGGAAAAACAAAAGAAGCATATATGAGGTACTATTAGAAGTGCGCTCGTGTTTGTTTAATTTGTTTTTATAAATATAGCTACCACACTCTCTGTAGGCAATAAGTCGGCAAGGTCTACTTCCAAACATTAAAAAAGATTAGTTAAGAATTAGAGAGGGTCTATTCCAAATTCCTCGGGTAGGGGAGGGTTTAGGCTAGTGTATATTCAATAGGTTTCTAGTCTAACTTTCAAACAAAAATAACAACAAACTCAGTATAATTCTATAAGTGGGGTTTGAGCAAAATAATATGTACGCATACTTTATTCCTACCTTGTGAAGGTAGAGATGCTGCGGCTCATAGGATCAAGTCAACTTGCAAAATGTTCAAAATCTTATATAGCTTGGTTGTCTATATATCCTAAAATATTTCGACAAAATGGAAATAATTTTGGGATTTGATTGGAGATGCTGTTGAATTGGTTGATGGTTAGCTATCAAACATTTGGCCTACCATGGGGATAAGTTCAAAACATTTCAAATAATGCAAGGAAATAATCAAGCCAACCAGAAATGATAACTTGCACATAAAAACTTCATTTCCAATTCTTAGCATGATCTACAGGACATGGCACATGGTTTAACAGGATCACTTCTCTTTCTAATAATGTATTGAACTCGTGAATTGCAAGTCAATAGAAGGATTTAAGGTAGTATTTGGAGCTTGAATAACTTTTAGTTATTAGAACTCAAATTATTCTCTAGAAAGTTAGTATAGTTTAGTGTAAAAGAAATTGAAGTCTATTCTTTGTTAATATAATTATAATTAGCCTACCAGGGGGAGAAATAGGAGTAATAATTTGGCTGTCAAGAAGAAATAAGAAGTTGCTATTTCTATTTATAAAAAAAAAAAACAAGAAAGATGTAAAACAAAAATTATTTCAGTCTCAAAAGGAAATATATATAACGAAATAAAAGGAAAAAAGTGAAGAACTAGATGACAATAATAGTGAAAAGACAGTTAATACTAGCAGTTAAAGGATTAAAAAAAGAAAAAAAAAAACTCACCGGAATTCCTTGCTGTGAGGCAACCTCTGCTTAGCTTTTTTGTTTCCATCCCCAGGAATATCATCAATATTGTATAAAAGAGAAGAATCAGAAGGCAATTCCATATGCCTTTTGTTCCAAGCAGCCACAAAAACTGAAGCAATTTGTGTCAATGGACTTCCCACAAGTTTCTTGAAACGATATTTTCTTGTGCCCGATAAGAATATGACCAAACCAATAACAATAGCACAAGCACATATTCCATAACCATATTCTCTTCCCAAATTATCTTGAATATACACTAGTACTGTCACTGCACCAAGTGATCCCACATTAATGAAGAAAAAGAACCAGTTGAAGAATTTTATCATCTGTCCTCTTTCTTTCTTGTCGGTTTCGTCGAACTGGTCTGAACCGAAGCCGGAGACGCTGGATTTCAGGCCGCCGGTGCCGAGCGCCGTCATGTATAGTGCTATGTATAGAACCATGAGTTGTTTGGAACTTGCTGGAATGCATGTTGAGCTCCCTGGGGAACACTTTGGTGGTCGTAGGCTTGGGATTATTGTGGAGATGGTCAATATGGTAACACCCTATTCATCATAAGTATCAAGAAAATCAATCAGTACTGTTATAACAGGTTAATTCTAATTTTTTAAGTTATCATATCAGATTGTTACTAAGAGTTGTTATAACTTAACTTTATACTATTAGTATATCAAATTTGAACTCTATCTGAAGAAAGAGAAATGATAAATTGTAGAATCTTTTCTCTTTTAAAAAATTCAACTAGTGGAGGTAATATATATTTTTCTTCTTCTTCCTTTTCTTTCCACTTTCTTGTTTCATAATAATTGATCTTTCAACGCCCATGTCCAATTCATTCTTCATAAAAATAGTTGATTATTAAACCAAGTGTTATTAAACATTTTCTCCATCTTAATTCCCTTCTTATTCGATTTTCCTCTTCACAACATCTATAATCTGACTGGTTTTCAATGCAATCTAAACATGGTGTTTTTCTTAGTTTTCTTTATTCCGTTGCTGGTTGTCATTCTTACTCTTTCCATTCTCCTCATCACAGATTTTAAATAAATTTAAGATCAGTTTACATGTATCAATCTTACGTAAGAAAAAGAAAAAGGTTGATTTGATGACCATATGATTAATTAGTCCAACTCCAATATGATGGCACTCAAAAAAGTGAGTGACGTCACTTCAGAAAAGAAAGATTTTTCTATTAGCCAATCCAATCAAGATGTAAAAAATGGAACGTACCATGGCTTGAATAGTGGTAAAGATGCCAATTGTAAGATATCTGCAATAATTAAAGTAAAGAACAAAGATGTTAATTAGTGACAGATAAGTTTTACTATATGAACTTCCAAAGTTTAAGGTATATAAAGGTTCACGAACCGTCCAAGAAAAGTGTCGGCTACGAAACCACCAAGCAAAGTGAGCATAAATGAAGTTCCAAGAAAATTTGTAACGTTGTTGGCCGAACTAGCATTTCCTAAATGCATGGTTCCAGTCAAGTATGTCACCAGATTTACAGCAATACCTAACGTCGTTAGCCTCTCCACTGCCTCAATCCCTATAGTAATTTAAACAACAATCATTAGTTTATTAAAAAAAAACAATATAAAAAGTTCAAGATCAAGAGTAAATGATTTCAGGAGAGTGATCTTATTATATCGATTTATATTTTTCACTGTATGTATACATTTTTCAAGCCTATAGCAATGGTTCAGTTATATTGAACTCATAGAACCCATCCTAAAGAAGAGAGAAAAGGGTAAGGTACCTAAAATCATGGCGGCGCTGGACCAACCGCCGGACGAGGATCGAACAGCTGGTCGACCTTTGTAATCCCAGGCATCTGGGAGAGTTTTTGTATCTTGTTGTGTTTCAGGAAGTGCCATTTTTAGCTAGACCTTTTTGTTAAGTTTGTGTTTCAATGGTGTATTTGAACGATAAGAAAAAAAGGTTGAAGAGGAGTTTGAGATATTAGGAGATAGAAAAGGTATCCAAGAGTATGGTAAGATTCAATTGATTCCATTACCCTTTTATAGCCGTAGGTTTGGGGTAACTCCTGTGCTTTTTTGATTATTTTAATACCTATATTTTTTTATTCTACTTAGGTCCATTATCAAAGGGAGTGGTAAGTCCACATTATTGTCTTTTCCTTATTTTGATTTATTTTTTTTAACTAAGAAATTTCGTGGTCCCTAGCCTCAAATGATACACAAAATGATTGACAGTGAACTGCTAGATGCCTGTACCCACGAACTTGAAAGAAGGAAAAAGTGCCTAGTCTCTGCCTCTCTGGTAATTAAAAAAGGATTACACCTTTAGTTTATGAAATCAAATTAGCCATTTAAATATCCCTTTAAACGTGTTATATTAAGGAGGAAAGCATTTCTATAGCAAATGTTTTACCTTGGAAAATCTAGATCATTTATGCCAATGTTTGGTCCGTAGAGGATTATGCGATATATGATAATTACAGGTGAAGAATAGAGTACGAAGGTTGTGCTTGATGATATTTCTGAGTATTAGAAATTGACAACAATGTTAGAATGGTCAAAGAAAGTGATATAGATTATGAGTTGAGATATTTGTGGATAAAAATGACCTCCGCCCCTAAGTAAAAAAAATAAATTTTCATCTTTTTGTTGTAACGTTTTTCTTGGATCATAGTAACCAAATACTCTACTAGAAAATGATCTCATCAAAAATAACATATTTCAAGAAAATATACTTTGGGATAACATTTAGCGCCACCAAAACACCTTAAAACATATGGAGTAACAGGGGCGGAGGAAAAACATTAGTTACGGGTTCGGATGAACTCAGTAGCTTTTGCGTAAACTCTATATATATTTGTATTAGAAAATTCATAAAATATGTATGAATATTTAATTGGGAACCCAATCACTAAGACAAGCTATGACTTAGATGACGAATCCGGAACCCATAAACTGCAAATCTTAGTTTCACCTCCGTGGAGTAATACCGAAATCAGTAACTTACCATGCATGTTTTAACCTTGAGTAAATAAAATTGATGTGCCATAAACTTGTAAATAAAAGTGAAAATGGTGTGTTGTTATCAGCCAAGCCAGTGGGAACAATACTTTTGGTCATTCATCACAAGATCTTCTATAGTTCCCAAGTATCTTGTGAGTTAAATATAGCTTTACAAGAATGGGCGATAGGCATGAAAATCAGCGGATTGCAGTATCCATTACATTTACCTGTGGAGCAGAGCAAATAATTTCTCTGGTCCAGGAAATTTTGCAACCTTTTGGTATTTTGTTTCTTAGCAACTAATAATAAACTAAAATAGAAAAACCAAAAGTTTAGGTTGTCGCGCTGAAATAAAAAGTGCACGTCAAAAGATAAATCAACTTCTAAGAACCTTTCTGTGGTGGGCATGCATTCAAAAAAATGAGATATGGAAAGTGGTAGAATGCATCCAAATCGGGGAAAATCACGTTTCTACTTTTTCTTGGAAACTATTCATTTGCAACAACATTAATACTACCTCGTTTTTTATTCTCACATCCTTTGATAATATTTTTCAAATTTCCACCCACCCCCACTTTTATAACTTACCAATGGAGAAAAGGCACCTTGGCAAATGGCAAATCCTCATAAATAAATTAAAGCACTTGCCAAACTTTAGGAACTGAGGGGACAAAAGACAATCTTACATTTTGAGAAATTGTGGAAACTTCAGACTTGGACAGCCCAAGAAAATAAAAGGAGAGGACTAAAGACAATGGTTCTTTTGTGAGTGCTTTGACCTTATTAAAAAGTTTCCATTAACAAATAAGTACAACAATTAGCAGGTCACACATGTTTCTTACTTATTGCTCTCCAATTTAAAGTGTCTATAACGAGAAATCATCATCTTATCCTTCCATAGTTTTCGGGGTAAGTTTTGGTGAAATAATTTTATACGTATAACTTTTTTTGAACTATCATGTTACTTACGATGTAAAATATGTCTACACGATAAGGTCACTTATTAAGTTATTACAGGTAAATCTCTTAATAAACATTAGTTGGTAATCCGATAAAAATGATAACTTAAATAATATCACATGTTAAATTTTACTTTTATTATAGAAATTATTTCACTGTATATAATTTTAGTTCTTTTATTATGGTAAATTACATTAATTGTGTAGAAGCACATTTACACTGTCGGTAAATATATTCATATAAAATGAATTAAAAATCTAAAGAGTGTTCTCATCCTTTTTAAAGCACATTTTTCAGTTTTTTTTTAAAACAGTATTTTTCTAAAAACTGGAAAAAAGTATTTTCGATTTTTTCAGTTTTTAGTAAAAAAACATTCAGTTTTTTCCAGTTTTTACAAAAACATTATTTTAGAAAATTGCTTTTCAGTTTTTTTTCGGTTTTTACAAAAATATTGTTTTAGAAAATATTTTTCAGTTTTTTTAAAGCAGTTTTTTTGTTAAAACTGAAAAAAAAATCGTTTTTTAGTTTTTAGTAAAAAAAAATTCAGTTTTTTCCAGTTTTTACAAAAAAAAAATTGCTTTAGAAAATTATTTTTCGGGTAAGGGTAATGAGTCTTTTTAATTAATTTGGAGATATTTAGAATTGTCCAACAGGACGATGACACGTGTTCCTCCATTTAATGAGGGGTATATTTGAACCCAAAGTATGACTGTAGCGATATAGATAACCCAATAGTATAACGAGTTGTATTCTTAGATCATTTTCGAAAATACAGGGGTATATTTGGACCTTTGCTGTCTTCTTTTCCATCACTGTTACTTAAAATGATGCAACAAGTGGCCAAATTTTAGGTCCTTTTAGGATAAGCACTCTTATAGGATTCATTATATTTTTTCATGCGTGTAGAAACAACTCATGCTAACAAAGTTGTATCTTTATATTTTACGCGTCAATTATTAGAATTAAGAAGTTAATCTTGTTTTTCTTGGGATCCGTCTTAGATTCTTTGAGGTATCTTTCCTTTATTAGTTAATTTTTCACCAATGTTTTATCCCTTAATTACAAGCGCAGAAGGTCAAGAAAAGGGATTACAAAGAATTTTCCTTTTTCCGATCGACTACAACTTCTTGACCAGTTCGCAATCATTAATCCAATGTCTATGATTTGTGATTTTGCTTGTTTATGCTAATGCAAGTATTAGTGACTACTTCCACGTCTCGAACCCGTGACCTATATGTCACATAGAGATAACTTTATTGTTGCTCTAAGGCTTCCCTTCATACAATGTACGACATTTTACGTTGAGAATTTTTTTTATCTTGCATTTTTATGCATGTTTATTTATTAACAAATCACCGCGTTAATAGTGAGGTTAGACCAATCATTTCACATAATTAAACTGTTTTCAATGATTAATTAAAGCATAGAAATGTTTACAGAAACTCATTATAAAAGGTAAAATTTCTAATCTTCAGTTTTCATGCCTCGAGCTGTCAATCTAACCATCGATGATTAAGGAGTGACTCGTGTAAAAAAAAAAAAAGATAAACCGCAGTTATACATGATTAACTCTCAAGAATGAATATAATTAACAACTTATAAGAAATACCATAATCAAAGTCCTTCTAATTTTGTTAAATTAAGATTAGCTGTAAGTCGAATAAAAGAAGTGAAGGACAGCTAGCTGTCTAATATTGATCCTAACTGGATAGACAAATTTTTAGACAAAATATCAAGCGGAGACTTAGAGTCGAATGAAAACACATGCCACCCCCGGATTGAATATTATTGTATACTGATTACAGAATTTCATTTATACTAAAGAATAAGATAAATAAAAAAATAAATAAATAGAATTATGTCTCTTTTAACTGTTTAAGTATTTTAACTGAATTCACACAAACTAATTGGTATTAGGGTAAGAAAAGTTTTGAGTTTAAGTCTCACAGTCAATCCATCTATAAGAATGTCAAAATGCGATGTTTAGAAACAAATAATCAAAAAGTGAAACCATTTCCAAAATATATCACCATTTTACGTAATTCATAGAAAACAATAAATTAAAGAGCTGATGGCGGCATCTGAGATTAACCAACAATTGTACACCTATCATATCGAAACAATCTTAGAATATTTGACAATTTATTCCTGAAGAAGATCAAGAAGTAAACACGGAACATGGAAAACGACGAGGTGGTTGTGAGGGACGAATCCAACGTTATGGTTAATATTTCGACGCAAAATATAAATTTATATATTGAGATTAACTAAAATTACAATAAATAATAAATATGAAGTCATAACTTTAAAAATATAATAAATTCAGTACTAAGGAACTTTAAAAATTAAATCAACAAAATTTATATTCTGAATCCTCATTTATCATATCTATATAGATGAGATTTTTATACAAATAGCTGGCTATATTAATTGTTTACTTTTTATAGTCATATACATTGATTATACACTATTATACACATATAATACATAAAATATGCATATATTATATATTCATTGGCTAATTTTAATTTAAGTGGTAGGATGAGCGACTATTTGGGTTAATTCTTCTATATAGATTGCAATACATTGTGGCTGGCAGGACCAACTCCCGTATACAAAATATATATATATATATATATATATATATATATATATAAAAGAAAAAAAAACAACAAATGCAATACAGTGTGGCCTGCAGGACCAACTGGCGCTCGAAAAACTTTAACTCTTACCAATCTGTAGACTGTATTTCATTTTCCTCCGGCACATAAAAATCACCTCATAACTCATAACTAGGGGTGTACATATGTCGGGTTACTTTGAATTTTTTAATTATCAAACCAAGCAATGGTGTTGAATTCTTAAATTTATAAACCAAACCAAACCAATAAAGTAGGATTTTTCAATCTCGATTTTCCTCGGGTTTTCGGGTTTTTTCCGGATTTTTGAGTTTTTTTCCGGTAAAGTCTTCATAGCACAAAATATGTAAGTTGTGCTCCAAATATTTTTTTAGTCCTAGTAGGATACAACTATATAATGTATTTTCAAGAAAATAACATACTAATATGAGATGAGTCATAGCATTACACTAAAATATTCAATAACAGAGATAATAAAATCGCATAAAGAAAATATTACTAATTTATACGCCATAATAAAAATGAACATAATCTAAAAATATTATATAGGTTATGCCAAAATAAGTATAGCTAATAAGTACTATTAATTACACAATTAAGCACAAAAGAAAAAAATAAATTAGGCTATACATTTTCACTTAACGTAATTGCAAAACTAAAAATAGATATCTAGCACTATTGTCATTCCTACTGCTGAATTGAATTTTCTATATTAGCATTAGTATTGATCTGAACTTTATTTGATTTACTACCTTTATGGGCTATAAAATTTATTGGATCATTCAAGAATGTTAAGTCCAAACTTTAAGTAATACGTTTAAAGATAAAATTGTCAACAAGTTAAGGAAATATTTATAAATTATATTACAATAAATATTTATATGTGTAAAATATTTTTAAGAATTGTATAAATGTAATGTCAGGTTGGTTTGGTTACGGTTTGACTTTTTTTAGTTAAAACCAAACCAAACCAAACCAATTATGGTCGGATTTTTTTTCTCAACATCAAACCAAATCACAATCGAGTTTTTTTTTTAATTTGACTCGAATTATCGATTTGATACGGTTTATTGATTTTATTAGTACAGCCCTACTCATAACCAAGTCAGTTTCTGTATTAGCTACCATATAAGACAAAACAACATATTCTGATCACTCAAAACTCGTAAAAATTTCTACGGATATAAACTACAAATCCAAAATTTTGTAAGTTCATTAATGCTAACCATTTAAAGGTTAAACTCATTATTTTCAAATTTCGAATTCACCTATGATATCGTTAGGTCTGAACAACTCAAGCGTGAACAATATAACATGGTGATAATCTGATAGGTCATTTATAGTTTTACCCTTTATTTGTGTTCCGACACCTCGAATAGCTCCGTTTAGCCTTCCTCGATTTGCATGTGCAGTCTGTATCCTTTTTTCGGAAGGTTTTAATGAGAAAAGTTGATGAAAATGTGAAATCATGTCTTAAAACTCATTTGAGTTGACTACGGCCAATATTTTATATAAACGGACTCATATTAGTATTTTGACGGTCCCGGTGGGTTCGTATCATGATTTGGGACTTGGGAGTATGCCCGGAATAGAATTCGAAAGTCCCTAACTTGAATTAACGTAATTTGTTGAAAACTAGCAATTTAAAGGTTTAAAAAATTCTTAAGTTTGACCGTAAGTTAACGTTGTTGCTAACGGGTTCGGATTTCGGTTCCGAAACTTGATATAAGTTCATTATAGTATTTATGACTTGTCTCCAAAATTTGGTGCAAAACGGAGTTGATTTGACGTGATTAGGACGTTCGGTTAAAAAATTGCATGTTCTTAAGTTTCATTAAAAATTTTATTTAATTGTACCTTGTTAATCGCTATTTAGTTTGATGTTTTATATATATATATATATATATATATATATATATATATATATATATATATATATATATACATGTTTAATTATGTGGGTGTCCTGTCATAGCCTCGTCGAGGTTAGGCTTGACACTTGCGGAGTACATTCGATCGGTTGTACTCATACTACACTTTTCCACTTCTTGTGTAAAATTTGGTGTTAGTCCCAACGGTGCATGAGGTGCGTCAGCTCGGATCATTGTATACAGAGACTTAAGATAGATCGGCTGGTGTCCGTGGACCTTGGAGTTTCCTTCCTCTTCCCTCTTTTGATCTTCAGTTCTTTCGAAACAGTTGTATTTATTTCAAACTCTGTTTGTAAAACTTCTAGTTGCTCGTGTACTTGTGACTCCGGATCTTTGAGAGTAGATATTATTACATGACTTATGCTGGTGTTGTATTAGATCGCATTCCTATCTCTCGTTATTTATCATCATTTTGTTTAAACTGTTAAAAATTTGGCTATTTAACTATCTCACATCGGCTTGCCTAGCAAGTGGATGTTAGGCGCCACCACGACCCCAAGGTTGGGATTCCCGATTGTGACAGTCCAACATTGCGTAAATCAAGAATTAGAATAGAATTGGCTCTGATATTATATTTTTAAAAACAAATCTTAAACCTGACCGATGATAATTTTTCAAGACCATATGAGGAGACAACATTAATCCATTCTCTCAACTAATTTATGACACTTAATGATTTTCAGTATATAAAAAAAGGATCAATACATATGGCACAAATTATTTTCAGATTTCAAAATTTCTTGAATCGCAAAAGTCAAAATAAACAAAACTGATGCACAACAAAATTATTTTCATTAGAAAAGAAACATTTGTAGGGGTTTGACTTAACCTCACCCACTATGTTGATTTTCTTTTATTAAAGTTCTTCTTGTCTAAATACTGGTAGGGATCTAACTAACTTTCACCACTTGTAGGCCAAAATTTTATATAAAATGTTTTCTTGCATTTATTTGTAGGGTTAAGCTTTAATTTATGAGTGGTCCTTTAATTTCTTTAAAACACCTTAGCACGAAAATGGATAATTTATATATACAATAATGCTAGGGTAAGTGAGATGACAAAATACGAGGCCACCCATTTAAATTTGGCATTGCACAAGGAGTAAAAAAAAAAAGAATATTGCTAAAATTCTAAAGAAAGACAATCCCATTTAGCAAGCGAAGTTAAACCTGATTTGGAACATAGTTGTCAAATCATAAAAACTTTTGACACGTTAAGTGCAAAGATTTGATCATGAATTGCAGGAATATATTGCAACCAGACATAACTCTGGCTCATAATTGATTTATATATTAGGAGTTGACTAATGAAATTTTAGGAAAAAGAAAAGAAAAGCAAATTATTACGAAAGCAGATAAAGTTAGGTTCTAAAAAGGGCCTTATTCGTCGATTCTAAGCGGGACCCATCGTCGTTTGATTCATCGACCCTTTTGCTAGTATATTCTTGATCAGTACACTCCCTTTCGAAATACTTTCCTTTTTAATCTGTTTCAAAATAAATAATATATTTTTAAATTTAAAAATAATTTAATTTTAAACTCTTCATTTTATCTATTTTATCCTTAATAAAAATTTTTTATAACCACACAAATACAATGACCCCACAAAGCTTTTGACCCCTTAAGCTTTTAAGACCACAAGTTTTACAAGTCTTCTTCCTTTTCTTAAACTCCGTGCCGAGTCAAACTAACTTATATAAATTGAAACGGAGGGAGTAATTCAATCTATATTTAGGATTTAAGTTCTACGCGTTAAATACTTAAAATACTTGGGATTCAACCATTATATTTTTAAGATTATATATTTATATTTATCATTTATTGTAATTTTAATATAGTTTTGTACATACACTTATGTCTCGTGCCAAATATACTTGATTAAGATGAATCTAGTACCGAAAATTCTACCTCCCCTTTGATCAAACCTATTAGAAGCAAATAGAGTGGTAATATATTTATATATCAACATTGTCTTGTCCTTGATTCCCATAAAGTATATCATATAAGTGAGAATTACGTGCATATTTAGCAATTCCTCTGAATCAGCACCTCAATTCATTTTTTTAAAAGCTGTTTGAATATTTCAAAATTGCTGAGCAGATAGATTCAAAAGGGAATCAAGAGAGAAAAAAGAATTATAGTTTGCATATTCTTTCACGAACTCCAAGAGCCAGTCTCCAGACATGAAATGACAAATGGCCGAATCATAACAACTTGAAAATCACTTCTTAAATTGAAGTCCTCACCAATAATTCTTGTTTTTAAATTTTTAGACTAATAAATTAATGTATTATAGAGGAGAGAGAGAGAGAGGAAAACTTGCCCCCTTGGAACAAGTTAATTAGCTGACTAGCTAGAATTTTGTTAGAAATTTTAGTTTATATTTTCATGTTTTATCCACTAGCTAGTAATAATACATGCATGACTAGCTCTTAATTAGTCCATTGATGACCTAAACAGAGTTAGGACCAAAGAAAATTTTAGGGCAAAGCTTGTTTTTATCTGTTAAATTAAATTCTGTAGGATGATCTCATTCTATTTGATAGCCTATACAGAATACTTCCAAAAAAGAATGGCGTAAGCTGTATATATTTTAATATCAAGAAAACAATAAGAGTTAATCAAGTCATATTGGTGAAGGGTCGTTATGTTAGTTACACATTTTCTTTTGGAGTTATCAAGATCTCAATCTACATATTGTTATATTAGGAAAATTAATTTATTGAAAAGATTAAACAAAAAGATGTCGTATTTAGTGAGCTGCTTATCATATTTAGGGTCGCGTTACATTTTATGACCACAAGAAATTCATATTAACATATATAAAGGACTTTAATTCTAAGTAAAAATTACTACTTTTTTTTCCTTTTTCTTGTAGGACCTTTTACAAACCAAACTTGTGGTTACAATGTCGTTTTAGATTACTTTAACTCAATGTTGACGACCATATTATTCAAATCACTTTTAATGTGTGGTCTAGTTCTAATTAAGCCTTAGTATTAGTTGAGGTGGCAAAACAGTTGATATTTTGTTTTTTTATTTTTATCCCGAAAAGCAATATAATTTTATGCAAAACTTTTAGCTGATTCTCCTCTTACGTAAATTATATTCATTTTATTAGAGGTTCTAACCTCTTTAACAATATAGGTTACTCGTGTCGTTATTATTGTTAGAGGTGGATAAAGCACAAGTTCAGTGAATTCTAATTAATATATTCGACACGAAGCATCGGTATATATTATAAACAATTACTAAAATTCTAAGAAGTATTAAATAGAATCCATAATACTAAAAGTATAAATAAGTTTATTGATAAAAAACTTATCAGGTTTAAATCCCGTATCAATTCCAAATTATACAAAAAACCTAAGTGTCTTGTCTTTGATGAGTCTTTGGACCATTTATTTATCATTTACTAAAACCATCACAATAATCAAGATTTTGGTTTATCAACTAATGCACGTGAGATTTCGGGAGAAGAGTTGTTTTCACGTGAGTTAGGCGACGGTAAATATAGGATACTACTAATTCATAAACCCCTTAATTAAAAAACAAGTAATTATCAACTCCAACAATAATTCAATGGACTTTATCCATTTGTGAAGCTGAAAGGGCAACCATAGTATTATTTCTATATTGGGGATGAATTTCTAGGCAAAATTTAATGTTTTTGCACTATATGGGAAAGTATTATCCTAGGCAGGTCATTTTAGTAGAATAATTAGCGTGCAATTCGCATCTTGTCTCTCCCTCTAATTAACCTGCCATTGCAACCCATAGATGTTGGTATTTGTCTGTCCAATTATTCATTTTTTTGCAACAATCTAGCAGCTTACTGTAATGAATAATTATGTTGACCATATATATATTTTTTTAGCTAGAGTTGGTATGATATTGTTTCTTCATACAAAAAAATATCTTTTTTCATCATGATTTGTAACGTGATTCAATGTTTGCCTAAATTTGAAGCAGGTCCGAGTTTCCTTTTCTCAATTTCAATGGTCTGATTCACACATTCCACTTTCATTTACTATTTCTTTTTCTAGTCGTTCATGTTCGAGTTTCCTCTTGGCTAAATAAAAACTTTCGAGTTTTCTCTTCTCAAGAGGCAACTTTCCCATTTCTTAACGATCCGTGATCGATTTTCCACATTTCAAAAACGTTAAACTTCTCTTTGTAATAATTATATATACTTAATTATGAGTTTACAGAATTAGAAAAGATAACACAAAAGTGTACGATTAACTAGAATCTAATTAATTATAAAGATACGCACATCTCTTTGGCAAGATTAAAGTCCCTCTCTCTATACCGAGTCAATAAGTGAGAAGCTAATCGTTGTAAAATTTAATCTTGAAATACTCTTCCTTTTTCGAGTTTTTTTTCCCCTATTTAATCGTTGTAAAATTTAATCGTTGTAGCTGGCTGTTTTTGTTAACTCAAAGACTTATTTCAACTAGTAGGTGTAATAAGCCAGAGCTAACACTTTGTGTGGATGGTTGTTACCTGTCGTATTATTTCGTATTGTTATTTTTAATACAATGTTTGTTTTGATTGTTACTTAAATTTTATTGTATCGTATCACTAAATTCGTCGTTACGTAACGACGAAAAGTACTACTTTATGGAACGATGGATTTGGTGTAGTACCTTTACCCTACCTTTTTATATAATAATATTTTCTCGTACCTTACTTTATTTTTTAAAATAATAATATTACAAGTTATTTTTCATATTGTTGGTGCATGACATTATGAAATAACGACAATCAATACAATTTATCCAAACATTGTATACATCAAAACGATACAGTACAATATAATACTATACAATATATAATGAAACGAGACATATATAACGACCATCTAAACAAGACGTAAATGGAATGCAACCTCATAATCCTCCAACTTTTTCTTTCTTATTTTGCTGAAATGGAAATATTTTGTGTGCGTAAGTATAGTCAACCCTCTCAATAATAGTCTCGTTTGTTCCAATATTATTTTTTAGCTTTTATAGTGAATAACTGTTATGCACCTATAACAACATTTAACGTCTAAATATTTTTTGGCTATTATAGATAAAAATTATCCAAAAATCAATTATTTTTTCTTTTATAATGTTACATATAAAAGATAAGAAAATTATTCAAATTTAAAATCTCAAAAGATTTGCATATTTTAGTAGTTAAATATTGAAGAAAGCTAATACATTATTAATAAATTCATAACTAAAAGTATAAAGATTTAAACTCCAAGGAAGACATTTTAAAGCTACTTAAAAAAATAATTTTTTTCAAGATTGATGGAAGAACTTTGTAATTGTAGCTTGTTTTGTAGATTTTATTTTCTTACTATCGATATAATGCTTGAATTGGCGAAGATTCATGTCCAAATTTTCAGCAAAAAGGTATTCAATAGTTTTCCCTTGAAGACAATCTAAGAGCTTAACAATTATTATTTTTTTATCTAAATATTTTTTTGGAATTTGTCCAATAGAAAAGATATCATGTACAAATCTTCAAATCTTATATCTTATGGAAGATACAAACTTTGTTTGATGGAAAGATTGTGTGCATATTTTTAGAATTATTATTAGTAATCTTAAAGATTCTATATGACTGTTATAGAGAGGTAATTTTACAAAGAGCATTCTGCTATAAATATGGATGTAGGTAAAATATAACTTAAAAAATCAAGGAAAACTTGATCTTTTAAAGATACCGTTATAAAAAGTACTCACTTTAGTACATAATTGGATTTTTGTAATATATGTGGTCCCTAAGCAGTCTTGTACAAAGGCTGTTACAAACAAAAAGGGAAGGGAATCGTAGTTCAAAGAATCTTCAAAAACATCTAAATTAGGTCCCCTCTTGCATTCTCCAATATGTGCCTTGGCTTGAATTATTGTAACTACTAGAGTCAAATTAGTCAAAGAAAAAGATGAATCAATCTCCAAAAAAAATAGTGATAAATGAAACACTTACTTTTCCAGGATTGTAACCCACTGATTTATATTTTCATCTTGGCCGAAGAAAATTCTAGTGATCATATGGTCAATGACACAACTCGTTTATTGATTTGATCCGTTTTAATCTGACCAAATCTAGCCCAACTCGTCCATTTAATACACGTACTCTTGATTCCATGCTCCTCTCTCTATTCATTTAGAGCTAGCTTTATATCAAGAATCACAAAGTGAATTCAAGTTTTTCCTTTTAAAACAATGCTAAAAATACATTTCAGCAGTTTTTTGGTTTAACAATTATACTATTTACTAGTCCCCAACTGGAAAATGACATCAAGAAATTAGAAAAATTAACTCAAATAACCGTCAGCACAACTGTTTAAATTAAAAATAATCAGTGGATGTATATGTATAATCGGTGCATATTATATATGTATATACCGAATAAGAAAAATAAACAGTGAATTCGATCGGTTATTTGGCGTAGAAATCCCAAATTATTGTTATCATATCCAATATAGCCCTAGGCTTGAATTATTGTGATTCGAAGAATCAGAATCTTAATTGATGTGGTCATCAGTGCATTCAACTTGGAACTAAAATTTCTTTGATCAGTTGGTGTGCCATTTTGTTTTTGATAGACTTTGAGCCACGAGACAATGGCAGTATGCAATTTGTCAATTAGCCTTTGTTGTCTATTTTTGCCAATTTGCACCTCAAAAGCGTTTACTTCTACTCTGTGTGGGTCTAAAACTCTCTCAACTTCATTTCCTATATATTTCAACTTCAATTTCTTGCTCATTTTCATGACTTTTTGTGAACAAATAGTAGTTTGTACAATCCCTAGCTAAGCTATTAGGTGGAAACTTATTTGCAAAAATATCTCAAGTAGATTGTCTGACGAAGTTTGACTCTTACACAGACAAATGGAATTATTGCCAAGTTAAACAATTAATTTAATGTGTATTTTGTCCCAAAGAGACAGCTTAATGACGACAGTGGTTGAAGTACTCGAATTGCAGATCACAATTATTTTCAGTGCCAAGTGACCCTTGGTCACTGCTACATAGTTGAGTCTTTCTTTGTTTATGTGAAAAACGAAAGATTCTCAAACAAAGACAATAGAACGGGCTAGTCAGTTTTCGGATCGGTAATCGAAAAATAACAAGCATTTACAAAGTCATTGAAAAACAGTCACTGTTTTGCGGAAACACGGAAAGTTCCAATATAGTATTCAGGATTAAGGAGCTCCTGCGTATAAACTTCCAGCATATTATGTTGGAACTCCAGCACATTATGAAATTCAGGCACATTATGCTGGAAGCTCATATGTAAAAAAAAAAAAAAAAATCGAACTCCAGCATATTATGCTGGAATATTTTCAAATTTTAAGTATGTTTTTGCACAGATTTTATCTTTACATGAAAAATAGCTAAATTTCGATTATTTTTAAAACTGTGACTATTTTTCAATTACAATGGCTATTTTGTTTTCCCCCTTAAGAATTCCTAAGAAATATAGGCCTAGCAGCAAAAGTCACACCAACTCCACTGTTCATGGGCCAATACGAACTGGGCCTACTCTTGAGATGTGCTATCATCGGTAGCATGACTCCTGATCCCAAACATACACTCTATAACTAAGATGTAGTATTATTTACATGAATATTATAAAATAATTATGCATTATGCGAAATTTTCACCCATTTCCCCTTTTTGTATCAACCGTTTAGTAAATGGCTCTCTTTTTATTTATTTGTATATGCTATTCACCATATCGAAACACATTCTTCCATAAAGTCAATAGTAGAACATTCAAAAACAAATTTAACAGACTGAAATATAAAGTAAATCGTAAGTTGTGGAAAAAAGCAAAAAAAGAAATGAACAAACTGATTTCTTTCATTCACCGCATCTTTTCTTGTTTATACGATCAGACTCTGCATTTATTTTATTTGTTTTGTAATTTAGTTAACGAAAGAGTTCTACTATAAAATTTCTAATAAAGTGGCACAAAAATTGTAACCCGGGATCCAGAATTTCGGGAAAAAAAGAAAAATGGAGTATCTTGAGAGACTGTCTTTCCTAATTGACTTGTAAATGGCGTTTTACACTCCTTTGGACATATGATGTCGTTTAACAGTAAAGTAATCTTTTTTTGACCAGGAAAAAAGGAGAGGTAAAGAACCCTTTATTTAGAGTAGCGACGACAAAGCTATATATGAAAAGAATTACTCAAATAATAAGATATATATTGTCACAATTTCAGAACGTAAAAACAAATTGAGGCAGCTTTGGCACCGGCATTAATTTTGTTTGGCATGAATATATAAGATTCATCTAACCCTGACCAACTCTGTTGTTTAGTAAACAAGTTGCTTGTAATCGGAAAAATATGATCCACTAGAATGCTTGCAGTAGGGACAAAGAAAAAAAAATCTACCTGCAAATAATAGAACAAAAAATATTACTCCTATCCATTTGATGCAGATTCAATTCACGGGTGATACATACATACATAGGTTTGGGGTTGGGGGGTGGGGGGGCAGTTGTAAACCATCAGAGCCAACAGAAATAAAGGTGGTTTCATGGATACTGGTTTGTGAGTGCTTCCTTGTATCATAGGCAGATCCAAAATTTAAATTTTTTGAGTTTTCATATCAGCCTCAAGTTAATATACAATACTCCCTCTGTTTCAAGTTAGATGACACACTTTCCTTATTAGTCTTTTTCAAAAAGAATGACACAATGACACATTTCTACAATTGAAAATAATTCAACTTTAAACTCTTCATTTTACCTATTTTACCCTTAATGAGAAGCTTTTATAACCACACAAAGGTCATGGCTCAACAAAGTTTTTACCCCTTAACCTTGTAAGACCACAAGTTTCAAAAGTTTTTTTTTCTTTTCTTAAACTCCGTACCGATTCAAACTACTTCATCTAAATTGAAACAGAGGGAGTAATACTTAAGTTTATTATAGAATTGTTGGGCTAAATCTTAACATGATGTGATATTATCTGCTTTGGGCCAAGCCCAAACGATTTTTTCTAAAAGGTCTCACACAATTAAGAGATCCTTACACCTTATAGGTAGGCTCCCAATCGTTTCAGCTTTCATACCCCCAACAATCCCCTCGAGGTCCATCACCGCGATCCACAAGTCTTCTCCTCGAACTAAATACCACGTGAGCTATTATCACGATCCGCGGTCAATTTTCAAAATTCACTTTGTGTGACTCACTCATCATAGTATTTATGACAACCTAGGCCCGCAACTAGATCGTAAGGGGAAGTAAAATGAGTCCCACACTATCACTCACCACTAATAATCTACAGCTAACTTACCATCACGATTATTAATTCCATATACAACATGGCATATATGGAACCTCTGTAACCTATTTATCTTTAAACACCACCCACACACCTCGAAAATTCAGCAATTAATTTTTCAACCAGCTGGATATAGTATCCAGGAAAAGACACAAAAATCGACCATCACACCCATGTATAAAAAATGGCACCCACAAACAAATGGGGTTATTAAATTAAACACCGACGGATCTTCTGAAGGACGCCCCCCAGAAATGGAATAGGCAGAGTTTTTAGAAATGATACATGCAATTGGATACTTGGATTCATGGGCGCAAGACCCACAGGAAACTCTACATATATGGAATTATGTGCACTACTACAAGGACTACAATTAGCATGGCATCATCACTTCGTTCCATTAGAAATCAACGTGGATTCCACAGAGGTAATATCTATGTTAATTAACAACCACAATTTGCACTGCTCATCTTTGTTGCTGGAATGTAGGTACTTGCTACGCCAACTAGGTAACATGTGCATTACGCACACATACAGGGAGCAGAATCGTGTTGCAGATGAATTTACACAATATGGAGCCACACAAAACTCACCGGAGCACTCTCATTTTGCACCAACCACCAAACTTTTTGAATCAACAAATTAGGGATGATCAACTGGGCATTGCCTACTTAAAAAACACAACGATGTCTACATCAACAAACAACATGTATTTTTGTATTACTGAACATGATAGTGGCAATAATATTGTAGCACCTCCTAGGAACCATTTGAATGGTCAGGACACTACTTCTTTTTGTAACAATCTGCAAAGCATCCACGATGCTCCTTGTATTGGCACTCATCTTTAATATAATATAATTTCGTCAGTTGACAAAAAAAAAACTACTTACCTTAAAAAGAGTCTCTCTTTGCTAGAACAAGTTGATAAAGTTCATTTCAAATGGTTATAGTTAATTATTTTTCTATTGATCAGTCAAAGGTTGAAAGAGCTAGTCGATCATTATAATCATTTATAGTCTGTTTGGCCAAGCTTCTCTCAAAGTCAAAAGTATTTTTCCCCTCAAAAAATACTGTATTTCCTCAACTTGAGGTAATGGTGGGCGTCGGTATGTCGGTTCGGTCGGTTATTATGAAAGTACGATTCGCTTTATCGATTTTCGATTTTGTAATATTAATAACCAAATCAAACTAAAGTATTTACGGTTCGGTGCGATTTTTTCAAAGTTCGGTTCGGTTATTTTCGATTTAGTTTTTTGATTATTAACGGTTCAAGATTTTTATATCTGGATTTACTTCCAGTGGTCATAAACTTCCAGGGTTTTTTGCACAATATAAAAACTGGGCAGTGGGCATAACGTTGTAGCATCCAAACATGAACAAAATAATAATTGTTAAAGTTAAACCTTAAACCCTACGGAAAGCATTAAAACACGAAACAGTGAGAGCGTGAAGAACTTATGTATCAGTTATGGGTTTCTTCTCAATTCTCCCATTTTCTCTTACTCTGAAATATGCAATTTTGCTCCTATTTTATCAATTAACACATTGAAATTATTGGAAAATGTTCAGAGTTGCTGCAGCTGTTGCTTCATCAATCAGGTATTAACCTTTCAAGTCCACTAGCAACATGAACAAAATAACAATTAACAAAATAACAATTAACTTCTGGCAGCATCCACTAGCAGGATTTCACAATATAACAATTAACCTTTCAAGTCCAAGAAGCTAGCAATATACGAACTACTGGATTTCACAAACAAGCTAACCTTTCAAGTCCAAACAGAACATAGAAAATTGTTGAGAGATTAATGAAACCCGTCAAATCCATGTTCCTATTTAACAAAATAACGTAGCATAGAAAGGGATCAATATAAGAAAGTTACATGCTGACTTTAACTTAGCGGAATAATCAACACAAAAAATTTTCACCAAAATCGAATGAGCTGAGGAATAGAGGAAGAAAACTGAAAAGGAACTCAGAACTCAGAAGAAGTCGCACTAACCTAAGGAAGAAGGATGAGCGACGAGCTGAGGAAGAAGGTGTCATAGTCGAGCTGAGGAAGAAGGCAGCAGTCGCACAGAGGTGAGAGGAACCCTAAATCTAATTTTTGATTTAGGTTTGGGAACGTATCAGACTATCAGTAAGACTAAGTCTTAGGTTTGGATAAATTGGGTGGGCTTCAAATGGGTATTGAACTATTGGGCTTCAGCCTTCAGATGGGTAATAAGTTTTGAACTCTCAAAAGAACCCGTATATTCAAACCTATTTTTCTCAACTAATACCCAAAATTTTGGTTTTTCGGTGTAACCGAAAATCGAAACACCAAAATCGTAAACCGCACCAAAAAATTGAAATTTAATAATTTAAAAACTATACTCCGACCGAATAACCGAAATCGAAAAATTAAAATTCATGGTTCGGCGGGTTTTTTCGGTTCGGCCGGTATTATGCCCACCCCTAACTTGAGGTATTTGACCAAGCTTTTTCGGGAAAAAAAAAGTACTTTTGGGAAGAAGCATAAGCAATTTTAGAGAAACAGAAAAAAAATAGTTTCTCCCTAGAAACAGAAGCAGTTTTGACTTTTATTCTTACCAAAACCCTTAGAAAAATATAGTAGATACCAAAATAACCTTACTTATATTAAACCTAATACTTAGAATTGGAGATTATATTATTGAGAAGTCTCTTAATGTATAAATATGATGAATAATTTTTTGATATATTTAAATTATCTTAAAAGAATCAAAGCTTTTCAATTTATTTTCATGTTTTACATAAATAAAATGAAAAAGACTTTATTATTATCTTTAATAATAAATATCAAACATTATTTATATAATATTAGTTGTTAAGTAAATCTTTTTATGTCTTTATTCGTAATTTGATATTTAAAAGCACATTTTAAAGAGTTTGGCCAAACACAAATTATTGCTCAAAATTGCTTTTCAGATTGATTAGCCAAATACAAACAACTTCTCTCCAAAAGTACTTTTCTGAAAAGCACTTTTGAAAAAAATACTTCTCAAAATAAGCTGATTTTTTCAACTTGGCCAAACAGACCATTAGACGGAAAGAAACAAATAAAATGTGTTTTTTTTTTTTTTTTTTAACTTCTTTACTCCTATTTAACTTCTTTTTTTTTTCTTTTCTTTTCTCTTTATATATTTTTTTGTTTTTCTTGTATAAAGAAAAAGAAATGGACATTATTTAACACTAATACTCTTTAAAGGAATATATATTTTGTTAACACTCTAAGTTCTATTCTCCAAATTCCAGTGACTTTTTAGACCAAGCTTAACTTTTTTTATTTGATGACTCTGTTCCTCTGTTTTTCTTCTTCTCCCTTCTTTCTCTCCCCAAAAATTAATTTATGAAAGAGAAATGAGAGACAGGTTCTCCTCTCTTAACTTTTTCTCCTCTTAAAAACCATGAAGATCCACAAATACAGTTCTCATGAAATGACACTTACCGGAATTAAAATTCAATTCTTGCTTGTATTTTAGGTCCAAAATTATGACATATGATTAAATTACCCTTATATTTTCCTTAAATAAGTAATTAATGACAGTATGCCTTCTTGGTATAGAAAGAGTAAAATTGCATGGAGAAAAAAGTTAATATCGTCTTGATTTTCTAAAATAACAAATATTTAAAACAATTTTCTCACTGACATAAGGATTGGAGGTAGTACTTTTCATTTGGGTCATTTTGATCATTATTCCATACTAAAATGGACTAAGCAATTTAAGTTTTATATTAAAAGCTAGATATTAGAAAGGTAGACAAAAAGTATTAGATGTAAATTTCATTCATAAAAAGTTGCAAAAAGAGCACCTTTAAGGGGTGTTTGGTACGAAGGAAAATGCTTTTCATGGAGAAAATATTTTCTTGGAAAATGAATATTTTTATCACTTATTTTTTCTTGTTTGATTAGTGAGTGGAAACTTTTTTCGGAAAATATTTTCTAATGTTTGGTTAGAGAGTACAAATATTTTTAGGAAAATATTTTTTTATGCTACTTTCCTCAACCCACCTTTTCCAAAATTCTCATGTTTCTATACTCCTCCCCCTCAAGAATTTATTTATTCCTTTCAAAATTCACATAGCCCAAAGGAACTAATGTTTTACTTTTTTTACACAAGAACAACGTCGAAATTTGAATTCGATAACTAAAAAGAATACTTTATTTTGTTGAAAAAGAAAATATCATTTCTGCAACATGAAAAGAAATTGCTCGTTTTGTTAAATGAAATAAAACACTTTTTCTACATCATGAAAAGAAAATACTTTTTCTATATCATGAAAAGAAAGTATTCGCTTTGTTAAAATGAAAGAAAATATTTTTTCTACATCATGAAAAAAAAAGTACCCGTTTTGTTGAAAAAAATGTTTATTCTATTGCAGGAAAAGAAAATACTTAGTTTGTTGAAATGAAAGAAACTACTTTTTTACCTCATGAAAAGAAAGTACTCGTTTTGTTGAAATGAAAGAAAATACTTTTTCAACATCATGAAAAAAAAGAGTACTCGTTTTGTTAAATGAAAGAAAATACTAAGTATCATTTTGTTGAAAAACAAAACTCTATCTATAACATGAAAAGAGAAGTACTCTTAATAATAGTTTTATTTAGGGTGAGTGTGATGTGGTGGGTAGGGGTAGTGCGGGGATGGGTTGGTGAGGATGTAGAAAAGCGTGGAGAAGGTTGAAAAAGAGTTTTGGAAAATATTTTCCTCCAATTGAGGGAAAATGAGTTCATGAGAAAAATATTTTTCAAAACCTTTAAAGCTAATCAAACATGGGAAAATTGAAAAATATTTTCCGGAAAATATTTTTCTTCATACCAAACACACCCTAAGGGGCCGTTTGGTACACAGGATAAGGTGGGATAAGGTAAGAGATTAAATTTATACCACGTTTGGTTGATGGTATAAATATATCCTGAGATAAATTTATACTATCAACCAAACATGATATAAATTTAATCTCAGACTTAATATTGGATATCCCACCTTATCCCATCAAACTTGGGATTATTTTATCCCACCTCCCAGGTGGAATAAATTAGTCCAGGAATTATAATCCTGGGATTATTATCCCGGGATAACTTAGTCCGCGTACCAAAGGATCCCTAAATGTCATTTAAAATTACTCACTTAGATTAAATCTTGTGAAGCAAAAGAGTCTATGTTGGGATAGAAGGAATAAAGACGATTTCTTCTTTGTAGGCATCATGCACCCGGAAACTAATTAGACCATTCAATGAACAGTAGTCTGTTCTGTGGAGTTTGGGCACTATTTTTTATTAATTCGCTTAAAAAATAACATATTTTAATAAGAAATTTTTATAATCACATAAATGCCATATATGACATGTTTAATACCATAAATTTCAAAAAAATTTATATCCACAGGAATATTTATTAGAACAAGCAAAATGAAACGGAGAGAGTAACTCCTAGGATATCAATTATCGTGCCCTAATCTACTTGTTCTCCCAACCCATTGAAAATAGCAGCAAGAAAAGATACACAAATTAAAGAACTTAGAAGCCACTTGTGAATCAGAAATTCATCAAGTCAATAAAGGAAGCACTAGTGAATTACAAAGGAGATGGAAGAACAATCCCTTCGTACGAATTATCAAGTGCTCATTCCTAAGTCCTAACAACAAAGAACTAAAATAGAACATGAACTTCAACAAACTAAAATAGAAAAACAAATTCCTCTAATGCTAAAACAACAAAGGGAAATAATTCATCAAACATACAAGCAATGGGACTTTAATCACCACAGAAAATGAAGAAGTCATCACAAAATATTTTTCGTGCAAAACCAAATGGTCGTTAAGAATAGTCCTGTCACTAAAACTTATTCGTGGCGACTCAAAAGAGAAGCATTATAGCTTAGGCACAAGTGAAGTCAGATGGTAGACTTTTCCCACAAGTATTAATAAGCAAGCTTAGTGCAATGGGAATATCAATGTTGATTCCAAGAATGTTGGCTTTCAGTGCAGTGCAAAGGCAAACTGCAGCTTCAAGATCCAAAAGTCCACCTAGTACGGAACAACAAGGCATGCCCGGTGGGGTTCCGATGACGGCTCCGACGGGTCCGTTCAGCACCTTGGCACAGACACCTAGTTTTAGGGCATCTCTTGGGCAGTGTCCCTTTGATGGGCTAGGGTTAGGATTTGGGTTCGGGTTCGGATTTGGTTTTGGAGTTGGTGGATTATTGCAGCCACTCCAGCAGCCACTTACAAGGGTAAAGAAAAGAATGTTAAAAAATAAAAAGAGAGTAACTAAGTATCTCTTTGAATCCATAACGAAACAGAGGATTTATGTTTTGTATGAGTACTATTTTTTAGGTTTAGCGTAGAGAAAATGAAGTGCGTATTTATAGGCAAATTCGCGGAGGCATATGAACCCTAGAATTTGGCATGCATGCAGACATGTGAACTAATGCTAGCCTGGAATAAAGGTATCAAATAATTTAAAGCAGAGAGATTCTGGCTCAAATTACTTCGCAGAACTTTTGTCTAGACATTTTCTTGAAAGTTTGTTGTGTTAGTGGGCTGGTATTTTATCAATTTTGGGGATCACAAGACCGACCAATAGGTACAGAAAACACACCCGTGACTACCCAGTTGGCCTTGTAGTTCGTGTCATTCTTTCTAAATTGCAGATTTCATCCACTTGAACGAATGATGCAGTGCTTCAACAAATAGGAGTATAGTTTTCAAATTATTATTTTCTTTTCAAAATAAGAATACTTTTGTTAGTGTTAGGTCCACAATGGGAGTAGAGGAAGTAAGAGGCAGATGAATGATTCAAGATTTGAAATTCATAAATTTCTACGGCTATTTCAAGTTAACAATAATAACTGAATTTACAATCAAATAGTAATAATTAATAACATACCTAATAGGTCTGAGGAGGATATTGTGTACGCAGACCTTATCCTTATCGTGTGAAGGTAGAAAAGTTATTTTCAATAGTAATAATTATTTAGTAAATTTTTTAATACGTATACAAAGCTTGTGCAAAAGCTAATGGATTTTCATGAACCCGTATATTACTCTCTATACACTCTGAATCAGCCACTGATAAGAAGAACGGAAGGTTCTTGGCAAGGTTTAAACTCTGCTCCACTTTGACAGAAAGAAATTAATACGATTACACTATAACTTTAATTTTGCTTCGAAAAACAGTAGGCTCCATCCTATAAGACATAATTTCCACCAAAAATTTGTCCTGCTTCCACAGGAAACCATGTTCCTATTTGGACCACGCTCATTCTCTCTCTTAAAACATTCTTCGTTGGGGTAGAAAAGTTCTATTGATAAGTTAAAA
Organism: Nicotiana tabacum; assembly: GCF_000715075.1. Taxonomy (NCBI): domain Eukaryota; kingdom Viridiplantae; phylum Streptophyta; class Magnoliopsida; order Solanales; family Solanaceae; genus Nicotiana; species Nicotiana tabacum. Next base: position 124,902,798 of record NC_134102.1, on the reverse strand, counting down.
GATAGTGTATATCTATGCTTCGTTAAAAGCTTTATACTGCTAAGTGTTATCCATTTTCCATTAACTAAAAACAACTTTTGTTCAGTTTGTGAATGATTCAACTAAAAATGTATTTTAACTTAATGCATGTGAAAATCTTATCTTGCTGGAAATCAAATTTCAGAATACAACCACACTCAACCCTTAAAATTTCAATAAAAGAACTTCTAAAGTTAATGACCATATTGATATCGTGCAGTGGGTGTACAAACCGAACCGGAAAACCGCACCAAACCGAAAAGTCAAACCAACCCGATTAAAAGACCCGACTAGGTTTGGTATTGAGTAAAAAAACGCGAACCAAACCGATATATAAATATATAATTTTAAGACTTTATATAGAATTTTATTTAAAAGATCTCTAGAAATATTTGAGATCCTCTCATGGGATATAATATTTAATAGAACTATAAAGTGCATTCATTTTTATTTACTTTAATTAATAGATTGTATCACTTTCTTATTATGTGTTATTGAAATGCGTTAATCATCTCTTTGTTCTTTCATATTCATATGTCAAGATTTATTACATTTTTTCGAATTTGAAGTGGTATTTTGGATAATCTAAAATTACATAGAACATATCATTATTTAGGTATTATATTTAATTATTAAATTTGGTTAACCCTGCATCAACCAAAAATTATTGGTAGACGACTAAGAAAATAAACTATTATGTGTTACTAAAAACAATTCTCCCGTAAGATCACTTTAATAGATCATATGTTTGTTTTTATTTTTTATTTTTTTAGTAAACATATATTCACTTATCAAAATTTTATCTATAACTTTAATAATGCAAGATTGAAATAATATTCATGTAACAAAATAAACCTGAAAAATCCGACAACCGAACCAATCCAAACCGATATAATGGTTTGGTTTGGTTTTGATAAAATGCGAACCAACCCGGTCCATGTACACCCCTATCGTGCACCACACCCCTATTTTTTTTTTTTGGGGGGGGGGGGGGGGTCTTATTTTATATTTACAGTTAAAATTTGTTTTACATAATTGCAGTACATAAAATTGATTTATAAGTAGTTGTTTATAATAATCACTACCAACTAAAAAGTTCCTTATACTAGTGGTTTTTGGTGTCAATGGTAACAGCTCGTAGGAACTCAGTCATACAATCCCAGTTTTGAGTTGGAACCAATGAATTTTTTTATGGCTAATTTAATAAACTTCTTCTGCGGCCCGGTTTTGAATTTTGTTAAAAGCGTAGGAGCCCAATATTTTACAGAAGAATTAACCTAAATAACCACCCGCCCAAAAAATAGCAATGTATAATCCATATATAATGTGTATAATCATGTATAGTAAGTTTAAAATCTATGTATACCAAAAAGTAAAAAGTGAATCTGACCGATTATTTGTATAAAGATATCTTTTATAACGGAGTGCAGGTCCTTTGCAAGCTTATAGGAAACCCCAATTTAGTGGAAGAATTAACCTAAATAGCCGGCAATCGAACTGCTTAAACTTAAAATAGCCAGCAAATGTATAGTATATATGTGTATAAGAGTGTATAATTTATGCATATCGGCTAAAAAAATAAATAGTAAATCTGCCGGCTATTTATCCCATTTTTGTTTGGGTCCAGTTTCGATCAGGGCTATCTTTTTTGGAATTTTTACACAAATAGCCAGCCATATTAATTATTTTCTTTTTCTAGCCATATACATACATTATACATAATTATACACATTTAATATATAAATTATGCATATAATATACATTCGCTGGCTATTTTTAGTTTAAGTTCTAGAATGGGCGGCTATTTGGGTTAATTCTTCATCTTTTTGCTCCAAAATGGCCCATTATCAACCCGTAGATATTAGGCCCAATAAACTCTCCACACTTAACGCTGCTTTTGACTGATCCTAGATTAGCCACTCTTTCAAGTGAAGCAATGTTACACAAATGCATTTCTCATAAATTAGTCTGAAGACGAAAACATATTATTTCACCAGCAAGTAACGCATGAAGTATATCAATATTCTAAACTATGATAAAGTTCCAAAAGTTAAACTTCTTCCATTTGTTTTTAGAATTATTTATGATGAGAAATACTACAAATGCTCACACATAGTGCTACGGTTGCATTTATCGGTAGCATCTTAGTCGAATTCCTTTATTTTGCAGGCAACACGTAGATTCAGTTGGGTCAATTTTACAGAACAAAACAAGTATAAGATTACGGTAATCAGTTTGTACAATTTTATAAAAACCGATGGTGCTGGAACTAAGAAAGGATTTGTTTCCTGGGCATCAAATATTGTATAAACAGATGTAAGTTTTGGTTGTCATAGGAGCAAAACGAGTTTTTGTGAGTCAATACTGACCACTAAAACTAATATTCCCCCGTTTCAATTGATATGCGCAATTTGACTGAGCATGGAGTTAAAGAGAGACAGACTTTCTGAACGTGCAGTCTAAAATATATCGTGAGATTTCTGTAGTTATGAAAACATGTCATTAAAAGTAAAATGGCGAGTGTAAAATTATTATTTTTTCAAATTTAGAAATGTGCAATTCTTTTATATGCCCTAATAAGAAAATATGCAACATAAAATGGAACAAATAGAATAAGAGAATATGCAACATAAAATGGAACAGAATCAAGCTCTCGTGTTCTAAATTATACTTGGTACGAGAGATGGTTCCACTAGAAATATTTTTTTCAATAAATAAACAAGAGTAGTTTAGTCAGTATAGACACAAGAAAACATTGTAGTAACTACAATAATTTGACGTGGGGATCTTTGGCCACATTCAATAGAAGAATAATTTTAATCTTATTAAAGTTCTGGTGATCCCACTTGCACTTTCTTGTGTAGCCCGTGACTAGATTATTAAACTATAGTATGCCAAGATCAAATTTTAAGCTTAGATGGCTAGGGCTTCACCCTTCCTTGTCAAGGTTTGCTCAGATTGACTTTGGTTTTCTTTTGGGTAACGCTCTGGCATTCTTGTATTACGGGGATTTTCTTTCATACTTTGACATTCAAACATGATCTCCTATATGAAAATCATGGCATCTAGGCTCTAGCAAGCTCAAATTGGTTTACCAAGCTTTTAGAAATAGACCCAAAAAAGGTTATTTCATTGTTGATTATGCATATAACTTACTCCCTCCGTCCCAATTTATGTAGATATTTGACTAGGCATGAAATTTAAAAAACAAATAAAGGAAAACTTTTGAAATTTGTGATCTAAAACAATCCATACAAAATTGTTTGGTTAGAAATCATCTCATTAAGGGTAAGAAAGTTAAAGTACAATTATTACTAAATAGAGAAAGGTATCATTCTTTTTCTTTTGGGACTGACTAGGAAGGAAAGAGTGGCGGTATTAAAGGAAGAGTTGTACCTTTTTGCTCCTTTTGAAAGCTCATTTCATACATCCATGTAAAGGGGAGTTATCCTACTTCTGGCCAATATGTAGTCTTAGCTGCACACTCTATATATGGCATTTGCCACTTTGTAGCTCGAATCAAGAGGTAAGGCCATAACCACTACTTGTACTCTCTATATTTTGATCTATGATATTTTCACCCAAGAAACACTAGGGTGATTTTTCCTTTTTTAAAAAAAGGGTCTAGCTAGTGTGCGATAAACTACATAACATAATTATGTTTTACACTGTCAGCATGCATAATATATCATCGATAAAGGTACGAGATAAATCAATTACTAGAATTTTAATATTGAAACTCAACGTGGAACATTGAAACCAGAAATTCCTTCTTCACATACCTCCAAGATCTACAAAAATTATTCTTCTTGCCAGCTAAAATTCCTGGCTTACACACATGGTTTTAAGAATGTTTTCTCATCATTCTTTTGCCTCCCTCCTTACATGCAGCCTATAAAAGCAAGCCATTCATCTTTTCATTCTTCATCATCTTAATTCAAAACATTTCTCTGTTATCTCTTTAGCTAGCAAATCTTGCACTAGCTTTGAGATCAAGATGGCCAAGTCACTAGCCCTCTTTCTTGTATTCAATATCCTTTTCTTCACAGTAGTGAGTGCATGCAGCACTTGCCCTGGCCCTAAACCTAAACCTAAACCTAAACCTAAACCAAAGCCAAAGCCATGTCCCCCTCCTCCTTCTTCTCAAGGTGGCAAATGCCCAACTGATGCCTTAAAACTAGGTGTTTGCGCTAATGTGCTTAATGGTTTGCTGAATGTTACCCTGGGAACTCCACCAGTAAAACCATGCTGCAGTCTTATTGAAAATCTTGTGGACTTGGAGGCTGCTGTCTGCCTTTGCACTGCCCTTAAGGCTAACATTTTGGGAATTAACCTTAATCTCCCTATTTCTCTCAACTTACTTCTCAATGTTTGCAGTAAGAAGGCTCCAAAGGGATTCACTTGTCCCTAAATGGTTCTCTCACTTTTCGTTTTTCTTCTGAAGTTGGTTTGATTTTCATTTGTTTAGCAGTTTGTGATGTTCGATTTATCTCCTGCATTAAACTTCTCGTTAGGTGCAAGGTTGTGGTTTGTTTTGGATTGCTTAGCGTTGGAACAGGCTCTTGAACCGCCAATTGTTTGTATGCCCTTTGGAAATAAATATATTTCTTGGTATGATTTTTGTGCAGTATTCATATGCCTCTCTACTTATGATGTACAAATTTTTGTTTGTTTGGGCCCGATTATTCCATCTTTGGTCTCAGAGGACATATGTCGAGCACCTTGTGGCTTTCATAAAAATCTAACTTTCTCATTCTAGTCCATTTCAGATAACATCCACTAGCTATAACTAAGGCAAAACAGCAAATTTAGTGCTAGAAAATCATAATTGAGAGAAAACCGCATCTAGCATTCATCCAAGTTAGAAACTTTTTCTTTTTGGGTTTCCATTTCATTAGAAAATAAGGAAATATGAGATGGGATGAGGACGATCACGTTGTAAATTTAAAAGTTGAACTTACATGAATGTGGCAAATTAAACTGCGAAAGCCTCTGCTTCGTATTCAGCGGTAAGGGCTGCAACAGAATTGAATTATTGAGAGGCTGGATTTGGAGAGACTTAGGACTTTGGAGATTGCCGACGTCGGTTCCGATGTGGTGAGGAGAAGAAAATTGAGAGCCTTCATTTGAACGAAAACCTAAGAAGATTTCGTGTGGGCGTTTTCTCTGGCATCCTTTTTCTTTTGATTGATTTATTTCTGTATTTTATTTTTCGGGCTAAAAATGTAATGAGGAAATATTTTTAATTTCCCGACTTAAATCTTTGTGAGACATTAACGAGGACTATCAGTTTTCTTTTTTAAACTCAAGCAAAGACTTTTATTTAATCAGCAATCAACAAGTTTACAATAAAACTAGGAGCATACTTTCAGTTTAAAAAAACAAGCATAGTTTTTTGATTCTCTTACCAAATAATGAGCAATTAGATTTATAAAAAAAAAATATATTCCTTCGCTAACTTTCCTATGGTGTAGGAAAATCGTTTATATGATATTTTATAATAACATTTCGACAACTAGTTATCAAGCTTTCTACCTTTGAAAAATCATGGTTTTCTATGCTAAATATGTAAGACTGGTCAAAATTAATGTGCAATCAGGTTTCCTTTGTTGTAATAGATAATTTGTTTTATTTCAAGATTAATTATAAATAATAAATAAAATTCTTTACACGATGTACATCAACTTAAACTCATGTCAACATAGATCAACTGGTGCAAATATTCCTAACACATTTACTTATCATCATTTACCATTAAGCAAATATTTCCTCCTTTTCGCTGTAAGTGAATCTTTTCGGATTACGAAGTCAAACTGATTAATTTTTTGTGTGAATAATATAAATTTTTATACTAGGATAACTTATACCGGAATAGTAATCCTATAATAAGTTATCCCAAGATAAAGCAATAAAATTGATAATCCCAGAATTAATACGGTTTACCCTTAAAATTGGATAACAATTGAATTTGTAAGTAGTTTTAAGGATACGTGGACTATCTTGATACAAATTGATAAATTAGATCGCAATTGAAATAAATAATGACAAAGTAAATGCAAACCACACGAATTAAATAATATCAGCATTGGAAGGTTAGCTACCCTCGAGCTAGGTATGCTTCAATCAGTGTCAGGTTACACAAGAACATGAGCTTAAAGAGAAATAATAACAATGTATTGCTTTGGGATACGTGTTACAATATCGCCAATGAATTATCATACCCTCTTTATATAGTAGAGAAATTCTATTTTAGGTACAATTCTATAAAAGGTAAAAATCCCTTGATTAGCTGATTGACGGTTCCTTACTGATACGCACCGAGATTCCCGTCGTAATATTCGACCGGTCACGAATATTTTGGTCTTCTGTTGGTCGTGCTAACAATGTTTCTTCGAGCTCGATCGGGGCTAAGATCGACTCCGGGATCAAGGACTCAATGTTCTCGAAGGCAGGCGTTCTGACCCCGGGTCCTAGCTCGGTGGGACTCGAGATCGATCTTCAGCCCTTGGTTGTCATGTTCCGAGCCTAACCTACCATGTCGTAAGTGAGCTCGATTTCGACTGTGTACAGATAGTCCCCTCGTTTTTCGGAGAGTAAACGGCGAGAAACGACATGAGCTTCTGATCCTGACTTCGATACCCCGTGGCAGAAACGATAAAACAGTCAAAACATCTCGTCAGTCAAGTCTTAATGGCATTAAATGCTTGTCAGTTGCTGGTCGACCACTCCTAGATGTGAATCGTCGCTGAAAATTATAAATACCCCCTCATTTGTTCATTCAAACTTTATATTCAAACTTTCTGCCCTCGTTCCTAAGAAATTTTAATATTTCCAAGCACTTATATTCTGGTTACTTTGAGATCTTTTATAAGAACTCTCATTCGTCTTTATCTCAAACCATCGAGTGTACTCTTTTAACTTCCTCTTTTTCCTTATTTCCTCTCCATAAAGAAATGGAGAAAACTTCCAAAACCGTTCCCCAAAAAGAAACTCCTTCTATCTCGCGGCTGGCTATCGAAGAGACCGCTTCACGTACTGCTGTCGAGGAACCATCATCGGAACCTCCTATAAATATGTTCATCCTGGGAGGGTGCTCGGTCATTGGTGATTTTAAAGTCGAAATCCCTTTTTCGTACCAGGCCAGTGTAAGGAAGTCTCGAGGTATATCTGCTTGATCACCGAGGATATAGTCTCCGAAGTAAAAAAGGATTGTAACTGGGCTGACAAACATGTGGTAGTTCCCGAACCTGACGAAGCCATCACCACCCACGTCGAGGGATTTTGAAGTGTTTACACTTATCCCTTCACGTTGGGTCCCTTGGACCCGATTATCGTCGACTTTTGCAAACGGTACGATGTAACCCTCGGTCAAATTCACCCTTCTTTCTGGAGGATCATAATCCTCCTACGTTTCTTTGTAAGCAAGATCGAAGGGTGCCCTTTCACTATCGACCACCACATGCGTTTATACAGTCCCCGACTCTACCGGGGGGGACTGATCAAGCTCGCCCGCCGGGCCAGTAAGGCCCCATTCTTGAGTATCGATAAAGATAGGGATCAAAGTTTGATATTCTATTTCGTCTGAGTGAGGACCTCAGACTTGATACCTGCCGAGCACACGTCGTTCCCTGAGAAGTTGAACATGTCACGTAAGTATATAATTTTGCTTCCAAGATTTTATTTATCGCCCTTTTCATTTCTTCTTATCGGTGTTATGTGATGGTGCAGTTATTGCTCATCTCCCGAATGCAGTTCCTCGACTCAAGGAGTGGGTCGAGGGCATCATCTCACAAAGGTCTTATTTCGAGCGCTCATGGGCCAGCTTTCAAAGGGCCTATGTGAGACCCCTTCACACGGTGAGATCTCTTTCATGAGTAATATTTGGTTTCCCTTTTGCATGATCAAGTCCTTACTTGTTTTATTTCTTTATGCAAGTTTACCCAAGGATGTCCAAATGAGGCCCCCATCCGGTAGTGACGATTTCCCCATTGAGTCCCCTGCTCCGAAACAGGGTGAAGGAAATGAATGGGGTCGTTCCTTAATAGTAGTATCGCATCAAGTGAATTATGTTCCAGTTGTTCGGTAGTTGCTCACCGTTCATTGTTCTAAGCTTGTAGGATCCTTTACCGGTGATCTAGATAACTTGATAAGGTCCTTCCCAGTTCGGCCCCAGCTTTCCTTCGTTTGGGTTCCGAGTGTTTAGTGTGACCTTCCTTAACACTAAGTCCCTGACATTGAAGTGTCGAAGGTTGGCCCTTCGAATGTAATATCTCTTGATCCGCTATTTTTGGGAGGCCAATCGGACAAGGGCTGCTTCGCGCCTTTCATCTAATAGATCTAGGCTCGTGTTCATAGCCTCGTCGTTCGATTCCTTGGTTGCATATCAGAACATGAGACTTGGTTCTACGACTGGTATTAAAGCTTCGGTGTCGTAAACTAGTGAGAACGGGTGGCCCCGATCCCCGGTACTGGACTTCGAGGTCGTACGGTATGCCCATAAGATTTCGGGCAGGATTTCCTTCCATTTTCCTTTGGCGTCGGTCAACCTCTTCTTGAGGTTTTGGAGTATGGTTTTGTTAGTCGATTCTGCTTGTCCATTCCCACTAGGGTGGTAGGGTGTAGATAGGATCCTTTTGATCTTATGATCTTCGAGAAACTTGCTAACTTTGCTGCTGGTGAATTATTTCCCGTTGTCGCACACGATCTCGGTCGGCATTCCGAACTAGCATATGATATGGTCTCAAATGAAATCGATGACTTCCTTCTCCCTGACCTTTTCGTATGTTTGGGCTTCCACCCACTTAGAAAAATAGCTAGTCATAAACAATATAAATTGAGTCTTACCCAGGTGCCCACAGAAGGGGGCCAACGATATCCATTCCCCACTTCAATAACGGCCATGGTGACAAAACCGAATGCAGCAGATCCCCGGGCTGATGAATCATCGGAGTGTGTCTTTGACATTCATCACATTTTCGTACGAACTCCTTCGCATCCTTTTCCATATCGATCCAGTAGTAGCCGGCTCTGATCACTTTCCGAACCAATGATTCAGCGCCTGAATGATTTCCACATGTGACTTCATGGATTTCCCTCAAAACGTACTCGGTATCCCCTGATCCTAGACATATCGCGAGTGGGCCATCGAATGTTCTTCTGAACAGGGTTCCGTCTCCGGATAGGCAAAACCAGGCTGCCTTTGTACGCACGACCCTCGATTCTTTTGTATCCGAGGGTAATTTTCTGGTCTTTAGATATTTTATATATTTATTCCTCCAGTCCCAAGTTAGGCTCATTGAGTTAATCTAGGCATGTCCTTTTTTCACTACCGATCTCATAAGTTGTACGACTGCCTCCAAGTTAAACTCATCGTCCTCTACCGATGACCCTAAATTAGTGATGGCATCAGCCTTACTGTTTTGATCCCGAGGTACGTATTGCAAAGTCCATTCTTTTAACCGATGTAATGTTACCTGCTACTTATCCAGCTGTCACACCTTCTTTTTTACGGGGATGAGTTTTTCCAATTTAAGTGAAATTATTTAAAAAATGAATTAATTTATTTTAAGAGTCGCCACTTGGAATGATTGCTTAAGGTGTCACAAGTCACCAACTTATTTTAAAATCCAATTCAAGAAAAGTTGACTCTGTTTAAGTCTGCGAAACACAAAAGACCGGGTAAGAAATTCTGTTAACCCAGGAGAAGGTGTTAGGCCCTCTCAGATTCCGTGATTTTAGCACGGTCGCTTTATCATCACACTCGGCTTAATTAACTGATTAATCGCATGTCTAACCCTATGTGCATTTTAAGTCTTTACTGCTTTTAATTAACTTTGTTAAATTATGGAATTATCTTTGAAACGAATCACGTATGTGTGAGTCCACTTTGTTTGGGTGTCAAAATCATATCACGCATACGTATACATAATTAGCGTCACTTAATTATTTATTAAGATTGTTTTGCCCAAAGTTGCGCGAATACATACCTTGATTTTAATTTTTGGAGATCATACTTATGTCACGTGAACGTATACATAATCACGATAATTTACTTAATTTAGAGCGCACCTAAAGCATTCCAACACATTCATGATTTGTTAAGATTTATTTGTCCACCTTTATTATAAAAGATTGGACCAAATTAGTTATGGTGAAGATAGAGGCTAACATTTCATTATTTTTCTTCTTTGGTTGTAAAACTTAAATTATTTGTTTGGTACAAATTTATTAAACATCGTCATGACCCGTTAATGTTATTTGTGTGGCTAAACCAAACCCAGCCTTTCACTCTTAACTATTTTGTTAGTTAGCAATTGCATCCCCTCTTTAGGAATTGAACTGGATATAAATAAATTAAAAACTTAAATATGGAAACTATTTGAATGGAGATAACGACAACAAAAAAAGAACTACTAGTTTATTAAGGAACTAACATATTGTCCTGCTCACATTTATGCAAAATACCTTAGCCTTTAAACTAATCATGAATCCAGCAAGAAAAGAGTTTGGCAAACAACTTCAACCAAACAAACAAAAAAAAAATTCAAAGTTGAAGAAATAGTTAGTAAGGAAAAATAATGAACCTTTATTGCTGAATCTTATCAACATATATAATGAAGGTGAAAGCTCCAACAATATCAATCGAACAGAGTATCGGACAAAAGCTTTCAAGCTACAAGAATAACCAATGACCGAAAACTCAACAACAACCTCAAACGGAAACCTCGCCAAGCGAGTGTCATTTGTTTTGACGTAAAAAAAAAGGGCTGTTTTTGCTGGTGTTTCAAGGTGTTTGAGGTGGTGTTATTGGCTGATTTAAGGGGGTGGAATAGTGAGGTTTCAGAGCTGCTCTATGGTTGTGTTTTCGTGGGTTTTAGAACTCATTTTTAGGAGGTTTTTCAGTCGGGTTTGGGACTGTTTTGTCCGTTTTCTGATATGTTTTTCTAGGGTTGTTCAGTGCTGTTTTTTGAGCTAGTTTGGGGCTGTTTTAGGTTGGCTTTTCAGGTATTTTGGTTGGTTTCGAGCTGGGGTTTTCATGGCTGCGTTTTCAGTGACTTTTTGTGGTATTTTGGAAAGTTTATGGCCGGACAGTAATGGAGTTTAGGTTGGAAAGCTATGTAACTATGGAGTTTCCATGGTGATTTACGAAATAAAAGAGATGGAGTCGAGATGATGCATAGTTTTTGGGACCTAAAGCTCTAAAAGAAAGCTGCTCTTAAGGCTTCTCCAATTGTTCTCTTCCGTCCTCCTCTTAAAGATTAGAGTTTTTTCCTCTATATATGCAAGTGTAGGAGTTAGAGGATAAAGATGTGTATGTGGTTAACAAAAATATGTGTGATCGTGTGTGTGTGCTAGTGATTGTATGGGAGTGGGACTGTAAGATGAGAGAGACGTGAAATTGTGGGGGGAAGTGGGAGTGTGAGCGGAGAAAGTGGGAAATGAGCGGGGTAAGTGGGAAGTAAGGTATTGGTGAGATGAGTGAGATATAATTTTCTTAAGTAATTCCTATAAAAGGTGAAATAAGAGTTAAAATATGTAGATTAAACTTAAAATATATTTACATACTAAAAAATGGTGAAAATTTAAGCATGGTAAAATATTAGGTGCTCACAACATGCCCTTATTTGCTTGAAAATATTAAGAGTTTTCAGGCAAAGAAAAGATGAGCGATATGACTAATTGTTTGCCATACCATTATTCAAAAGGGAAGAGATAAGAGAAAAGAGTGCAACCGAGTCATGATTTTGGACAGCCTACATATCTTGGGTTTAGGAGAATCACGTCGTGTGTAGTTCAAAGAGGAAGAATAGAATGGTGGAATGATGAATTGGAGAGTCAAGTGAGGTTCAGTTGAGGCTCCGGTCCGCTGTCCTGTTATTTCATTAAGAAAATAAAAAAGAAAATTACATTAAAGAAAAAGGAAAATACAAAGTCCTATCTACTCTTTGTGTCTTGCATCTTGCATTTTACATGAAATCTTGTAAACCCGTATTGGAAGGTGGGTGCCTTGACTTTGAAGATTGATGACCTACTTTTCGATCAGAGTTTGGATTTTGATTCTTGGAAAGCCAGGTTGATGACACATTATCAAAGCTAACTCCGACTATCTTGTGATCGAAAAACCTCTTCTTTTCTGAAGATAACTAAAACTTCAAGCTTTAATCGTCATATGTGCTCTACAACGGGGCCTGCAAAGTCATTAAAGACGAACAAAATGAATAATTTTTTTCCCAGTTTGGACTAGGGAAATTTTGTGAGTTATTAGAGAAAACTATAAAATATCTAACTTATTGAAAGGAAGACAAAGACAACAATATAACCTAGCTATGTGAGGATATGCAACCATGACTAGTAACATGTATTGGCAATAAGGTGAGGCTCTTGGCTCTTTAGGACGCTACTAGGGAATGTCGTACCTTATGTTGGAAGAAAGTAATGCAACCAGGGGATATAATACCCTGTGTTGGAAGTAAAATGAGGCTCGTGGAATCTGAGATGCTACTAGGGGCTGTCGTACCCTATGTTGGCAATAAAATAAGGCTCGTGGCGCTCAGAGATGCTACTAGGGAAAGTTGTACCCTATGTTAGAAGAAAGTAATGCAACCAGGGGATGTAGTACCATGTGTTCGCAGTAAGATGAGGCTTGTGGCATCTGAGATGCTACTAGGGAATGTCGTACCCTATGTTGGCAATAAAATGAGGCTCGTGGCGCTTAGAGATGCTATTAGGGAATATTGTACCCTATGTTGGCAATATAATGAGGCTCGTGGCACTCTGAAATGCTGCTAGGGAATGTCGTACCCTATGTTGGCAATAACATTAGGCTCGTGGTGCTCAGAGATGCTACTAGGGAATATTGTACCCTATGTTGGCAATATAATGAGGCTCGTGGAACTCTGGGATGCTACTAGGGAATGTCGTATCCTATGTTTGCAATAAGAAATGCAACCATGGGATGTAGTACCCTATGTTGGCAATAAGGTGAGGCTCTTAGCTGTTTAAAATTCTACTAGGGAATGCCATACCCTATGTTGGAAGAAAGTAATGCAGTCAGGGGATGAAGCACCCTGTGTTGGCAGTAAAATGAGGTTTGTGGTATCTGAGATGCTACTAGGGAATGTCGTACCCTATGTTGGCAATAAAATGATGCTCGTGGCACTCAGAGATGCTATTAGGGAATATTGTGCCCTATGTTGGCAATATAGTGAGGCTCGTGGCGCTGCTAGGGAATGTCGTACCCTATGTTGGCAATAAAATGAGGCTTGTGGCGCTCTAGGATGCTACTAGGGAATGTTATACCCTATGTTGGCAATAAAATGAGGCTCGTGGTGCTTATAGATACTACTAGAGAATGTTGTACCCTATGTTGGCAATATAGTGAGGCTCGTGGCACTCTGGGATGCTACTAGGGAATGTTGTACCCTATGTTGGCAATAAAATGATGCTCGTGGCACTCTAAGATGCTACTAGGGAATGTTGTACCCTATGTTGGCAATATAATGAGGCTCGTGGCACTCAGAGATGCTACTAGGGAATGTTGTACCCTATGTTGGCAATAAAATGAGGCTCGTGACACTTAAAGATGCTACTTGGGAATGTAGTACCCTATGTTTGCAATAAGAAATGCAACCAGAGGATGTAGTACCCTGTGTTGTCAATAAGGTGAGGCTCTTAGCTCTTTAAGATTCTACTAGGGAATGTTATACCCTATGTAGGCAGAAAATAATGCGGCCAGGAGATGTAGTACCCTGTGCTGACAGTAAGATGAGGCACTTGACACTCTGGGATGCTACTAGGGAATGCCGTACCCTATGTTTGAAATAAGAAATGCAACCAGTGGATGTAGTACCCTGATACTGATAAGGAGACTGGAGAGTGCAGACCCTATGTCTAAAAATAAAAATCAACTATGGAGTGGAGACCTTAGGTTGGAAAAGAGACTATGGAGTGGAGACCTTATGTCTAAAATAAATTCAACTAGGGAGTGGAGACCCTATGTTGGGAAAGAGACTAGGGAGTGGAGACCCTATGTCTAAAATAACTTCAACTAGGGAGTGGAGACCCTAAGTTGGGAAAGAGACTAGGGAGTGGAGACCCTGTATCTAAAATAACTTCAACTAGAGAGTGAAGACCCTATGTTTACAAATAAAATCAACTAGGGAGGGGAGACCTATGTTGGAAAAGAGACTAGGGATTGGTGTACCCTATACTACTATGATTTGTTGCTGCTGCAGAGCTGTTTCTAGCTCCCGCACAATATTTGTTTTTACCGCTGCTTCTTGCAAGGTTGCTTTTGGATTGCACTTGTTTCCTGTTTTTCAAACAAAGAATAATTGTTAACTTGAAACGATGGTTGGTTTTGCGTACTTGAGTGTTTCAGTCACTTGATCTTGGCTCATTTTCTTGTGATGATGATTTCAACCTACCACTAGTTGTTTCCTGGATACCGAGTGCCTTTCTAGCCCTGGAGAACCTTTGGCTTTTCCAAACTTTGCCATAACGGTCGGTCACGTGGGACTTAAACCTTTTTAACTTTATTTTGCCTTTGCAGGCCTTTGAATTCTTTCTTCCAATTTTAACTTCAGAGCATTGGGGAACCTTTGGCTTTTCAAACTTTTCCAAGAAGTTTAGCCACTTAGGACTCAACCTTTTCAACTTTATTTCGCCCTTGTAGGCACTTCAATTTGATTTCCTCCTTCCAAGAGTTTTTGATTTTGAAGCATCGGTCGCCATGGCCAGTCGGGGTTGACTTGATGCCCCCCTGCAGAGGCTGGGTGCCTCTTGAATATCAGCTTATGGCAAACAAGAGTCCTGTAAATCAGTCTTGCCATCTCTTCTTTGTCTTAGTTTTTGGAACAAAGTTAGACCGAAAGAGATTCAAAGAAAAACAAGAAATGGAATGTAGAACGAGCTTAAATAAGAGGTATCCCTTTTAGGGAACGTAAAGAAGGACTTATCTGTGAGTACATGCAGACTTCAATAAACATGACATGCCTTTTAGACTGGATGCTTGATCCGTGTAAACCGTCCGACTCTCAGAAACTCATCATAATTTTACCTCAGAACCGAGAAACCTTGCCCAAGGACTGTGTTGATTCCAAAGTCTATGAAGATCCTCTTTTCGATAAGTAGTGCCCTTTTGCGGATTTTCACCATCTGACCTCTCTCATTTATCTTCTCACCATCGCCTTATATGCTCTTTGTGATTTTTTACTAATAAGAGTCTCTCATTTTAGTTTCTTTACTCCCCATCGCCTTATGGTGACCGTGAGAGTTTTCACCAATAAGACACTCTCATTTTATTTCTCTTATTTGGTTGTATCAGATCCAAGTAACTGTATCCTCCAATTCTTGAGCATTCTCGCCGATTGATTGGAAGGACTTGAAAAGGATTTTGGGTAAAAAGGATGTGGATTGAATTACGACTTTGGAACTTTTCAGGCGAAACCATCGCCGAAAAATTATAACATCTGCCCCAGTTTCAACTTTTAGAGGAATGTGAATTTTTGTTTTGGTCTGACTAAACCCCAGAGAGAGGCTGCCTACGTATCCTTTCGGAATCAAGTCAAACGTAGTTCAAGGAATATGAACTTGTTTGGATTTTTGTTTTGTTTTCTTTTTCTTCCTCTTTCTCTTTTTTTTTTTCCTTTTTTTTTCTTATTTGTTTTGTTTTTCTTCTCTTTTCTTTCTTGTTTTTTTAATAACATCTTCAGGTTCCAAAGAGGGTAATCAAAGAAAGGTAACCAGCTCAAAAAGGGTTAGCAAAAGGGTTAATGATGTTTGGATAGCGAGAATGAAAGCCTTCGTCATCTCAATCAGAGAACATTAATGCTATATAGAGGGTCAAACATAGTACCTTTTGGCTGCATCCGCGTTGACAGTTATTTCAGGGACATTTCCTTCGATGCTTCCCAGGTACAACGCTCTCTTTTAGCAGTACTCTCGTTACAATGTATGGACCTTTCCAAGAGCCAATTTTCCTTTAGCTTCTTCATGAGGTGGGAGGATACGTCTCAGAATGAGTTGTCCTATTTCAAATTTCCTGGGCTGCACTTTCTTGTTGTAGACACGAGCCATTTTTTGTTGGTACAACTGCTCGTGGCAAACTGCGACCAATCGTTTTTCATCAATCGGTGTCAATTGTTCCCATCTGTTCTTGACCTAATTTTTATCCTCAATCTCAGCTTCAACAATGATCCGAAGAGAGGAAATTTCAACTTCTTCTGATTTCATTCGGACTTGGCTTAGGCCTACTGTTCCAATTCTTTGTTTACTTTTTCACAAGCTTTATCTTCAACACATTTTGCTTCTTGATTCATTATTTCGAGGTCTAATATCATTTTAGGATCTCGGCATAAAGTTGTAACGACCAAACCGGTCGTTTTGAACATTTGTTCTTCGTTCGATTGTTTGAGGGCACGAGTAGCTTCGCAGGTCATTTTGACTTGTGTGAATCATCAGTTTTGGGTTGCAGGTATTTCAGAATCGAATTGGAAGAAAGAATTTCATTGTTGAAGCTTTAAATTGGGAGAGTTGACTAAAATTTGACTCTTTAGCATTTGACCTCGGGTTGGAATTCTGATGGTTCCATTAGCTTCTTTAGGTTATTTTGGACTTAGGAGTGTGACCAAAATGTAATTTGGAGGCTCGTGGTAGAATTAGGCTTGAATTGGCGAAAGTTGAAAATTTAGCGATTTCGGTCGGCAGTGGAAAAATTGATATCGGGGTCAGAATGGAATTCCGGAAGTTGGAGTAGGTTCGTAGTATCATTTGTGACGTGTGTTTAAAATTTGAGGTCATTCGGACGTGGTTTGGTTGGTTTCGGCATCGGTTGCCGAATTTTGAAATTTAGAAGTTCTTAGGCTTGAATCCGAGGATAATTTGGTGTTTGAATGTTGTTTTGAGTGATTCAAAGATTCGACTAAGTTTGTATGTTGATATATGACTTGTTGGTATTTTTGGTTGAGGTCCCAAGGGCCTCGGGGTGATTAAGGGTGGTTAACAGATTTGTCAAAGTTGGAAAATGCAGTTGAAGCTGTTGATATTGCTATTTTCGCACCTGCGGAAGGAGGAGTCGCAGGTGCGAGGTCGCGGGTGCGTTTGGGGAAGCTGTAAATGCAGAAATGGAAGGCCAAGGCTGGGAATGCAGGTGCGAAAAATTGGCCGCATCTGCGAGCCCGCAGGTGCGTGGCCTTGAGCGCAGATGCAGAAAGGAAGAGTTGGGCCGGTTCCGCAGAAGCAAAAGTGTTACACAGGTGCGCGCCCGTAGGTGCGGAACCTGGGGTTGCAGGTGCAGAATTGAGGGTTTAAGTGGTTCTCGCAGGTGCGAGGATTCGACCGCAGGAGCGGACATATGGCCGCAGGTGCGACTGTGCTGGGCAGAAAGCCCCAGCTCGTGTGTTTTGTCTTCATTTTTCCATTTTTGGATTTGAGAAACTTGGGAGAGAGGCGATTTTTCGAAGGTTTTCAAGGAGCAACGTTGGGGTAACTGATTCTAACCCATAATGATATAAATTTCGTGAATCTATGGCCTTGTTCATCATTAATTAGTAGGATTTTAGAGTGAAAGTAGGGGTTAGGGCTTGGAATTCTTAAGAAGTAATTTAAGGATTTGAAGGACCAAACGATGTCGAATTTTGATAAATTTGGTATGGTTAGAATCGTGAGTGAATGGGATATCTAGTTTTATAAATTTTTTCGGACTTCGAGACGTGGGCCCGGGGGCCGGGTTTGAGCCAATTTCGGGTTTTGGTCTAATTTTAGCTTTTCCATTGGAATTCATTCCATTAGCGTATATTGATGGTATTGTACTGATTGTGAATAGATTTGGAGCATTTGGAGGCCGGGTCCAGAGGCAAGAGCATTGCGGGGTAGAGATTTGACTGGTTTGAGGTAAGTAACGATTGTAAGTCTAGTCCTGAGGGTACGAAACCCCGGATTTTGTATCATTCTACTATTGTTTTAGTGACACACATGCTAGGTGACGGGCGTGTGGGCGTGCACTATTGGGGATTGTGACTTGGTCCGTCCCGTAGCAACTGTAAAGTTGTATACTTTGTTGAAACTATATGATACTTATATGTTTTAGAAAGTGTTTCTGTAAATTGGGCTGAATTCCATGTTTGGACCTTGCTCCAGTGTTGTTTGGACCCTTAGGGGCTTTTTCTTACTATCCTCTCATTGTTTTCGATTGAAAATCTATACTCAGCCATGTTTATACTTGTTTAGCTCTTCTCCCTCTTATCTTCTTCTAGTTATATTTAGCTATTTTTCAGGCTGAGTTAGCCTTGATATTGTTAGACAGATTGTAGTAGATGCTCATGACTAGTGACACCCCGATGCCGGGATTTTTCCTTCCGCACTTTTATTTTGATTGGAACTCATTTACGAAGGTTTTTTTGTTGAATAACATTGAAATTATCGTAGAAATAAAAATATCGGTTTGTTTTAGAAATGAGTCGGCTTGCCTAGTTCCACGATAGGCACCATCATGACAGGGTTTAGTTTGGGTCGTGACAGATTGGTATCAGAGCCTAGGTTACATAGGTCTCACGAGTCATGAGCGGGTTTAGTAGAGTCTTGCGGATCGGTACGGAGACGTCTGTACTTATCTTCGAGAGGCTATAAAACCCTTAGGAAAATTTCACTTTCTTGTATTCTATCATGCGAAATTGATTCGGCTTGAAACATAACTCTTTGAATTCCTTCCACGCATTCGTATGCGCACATGAGTGCTCGGTATTAATTGTGCATCGCCGGCTTGTGATTCTATGAACGAGGTTCGAGATGTGTATTATGTGTTTTGGTGATGGGCTAGTCTGGAGGATTTGAGGCCAGGTTTAAATCGTAGTTTTGGCTCGGTAGCTTCAGTTGTAACATGTACATTTGGACTCATATGTCCGATAATAGCCCTATGAGTAGAATTCCTGGCTCGATGAGCGGTGAAATGGCTTTATGATGAGTATGATGTAACTACGGGATGTGTTAAGATGATTTGAATGTGACGAGAAGTGTTTCCTTGAAATGAAAAGGAAGGCCATTGGACGCTTGATTTTTTGTTTTGATGTGACGTACGGTTTTGAGTGTAAATGTTTTGAAGAATCTTTCGCGTTGTTAAATTTTGGGGCAAATTAAATTCTCATGTCTTGTCAATAAGTTTGGACTCAAGAAGAGTAAGTGATTGTGGTTGCGAATGGGTATTTTTGATGTTGATGGCTCGAGAAAGATGATCTTCGAAGAGACTTAGAGTCGGTAACATTTTATTGGTTCAGGTGCAACAGAGATACATTTCGATTTGATGCAGCAGTTGGGTAGCAAAGTATGAGGGAATACATGACGGGAAGTGTTTCTCGGTGGTTGAAGTACTAGCATGTCAAGTAGGAGAAGTAGAGGTTGAGAAGTTTCTTAAAGGAGATGATTTAATCGAAGTAAGAGTGGCAGATTAGCATATGAATTAACTAGTAGGGTAGTTGTGCGCCTTGAGAAAGTGTAGAATGGTTTGGAATCGTGTTAGTATGTGAATCGGCCTGCAGACTCTATTTGGAGTAATGGTTAGAAATGAGTGTGTTTGAAATGAATAGAGGCGTGAAGATCTGATTATCATGTCAGGCGCAATATGACTTGAGTTCGGAAGGTGTTGTTGACGTACAATTGATGTCAATAGGGAAAGTGCAGACTTAAACAAATGGTGGGCGATCATGAACTTAGGAGAATATACGGATTTAGTGGTCGTTGCACTCAGTGCAGTGTCATTGGAAGATGGTGGTAAGGAATTCCACATGTGGGTTATCTCCTGTGTGCAGCTAGCAGTGGCGTGATGTTGATGAAGCTTTTGCGAGGAATATTACTTGCTACCCGGTAGGAGGTCGCGTGTATGATTTTGGCTGGAGATTCAGAATGTTAATGAAAGGCTTAATAAAATACTTCAAGAAGTCTGGCAGGTTAACAATGCGAGACCTTGGTAATTGAGAAGGAGAAATCCTTACGGGTTCTAATTTTATATAATTGTAGCTTAAGGCTAAGTGGATGAGTCTGCTATCGACGAGTTGATTGCACAGTTATGTGTCGTATTAGTTTCAGTTTGGGGTATACTGGTGAATTAGTTATGACTTGCAGAGGGCGATATCGAGGATGACTCGGGTAAAGGAATTTCTGGACACAAGTTGTATTACACTCTATGGTTATAGGAGGACCATAAAATAATTGAGTGGTTATTCACGAAGAATGTAGTGTACATGGAGCGGGAATTTTCTCGGTTGCGTAGGAGTGTTGGTTACTCTTTATTTCCCTTAGGTGTTGGTGTGCTTATGGGGCACAGGTCGTTTCGGTCCGTTTGGTCGGTTAATTCGAGATTTGAGTAGAGTGGATGACTCTCAAGAATGGTTCTAATGGATTAAAGATTTATATGTAGCGATTTGAAATTTTCACGATTTATATATATGGCTAGAAAACTGGGAGTTGCATTGAACGGTGTCAAG
This sequence comes from Nicotiana tabacum, assembly GCF_000715075.1. NCBI lineage: Eukaryota > Viridiplantae > Streptophyta > Magnoliopsida > Solanales > Solanaceae > Nicotiana > Nicotiana tabacum. The sequence continues at coordinate 124,882,303 of NC_134102.1, read as the reverse complement.
ACTCGTGACATTTCATATCATTGTGAATTATGCATTTCAGTATAAAGAAGGTGAAGGAAACAGTTTAAGGTTCACATAAGGTCTCGTCGGAGTAAGCATTTTGGTTGTGGAACCTTTGGGATACCTAAAAAGGGAATTCCGCGGCTTATAAGCCTTAGGGCGATGTGATTCTATGCTAAAGTTCGTGGGGCAAGTTTTAGTTAAGGATAATAGTGTTCTAACAAGGAAATAAAGTAGCAATTTGAAGGCAATTTGGAAAGGACTTGGAGAAATAGGACAGTTTGGTAGTAAGTTGGGGCAGCACAGTAATGGGTATGATCGGTTATTTGTGTACTTTTGATGTGGCTAGTATCTACAGGTGTTTCGTGGCAATGCTCCCGGATTTGGCAACCTGTGTGGCTTGGTAAAGTTAGAGGAATTCGGTTCAGATAGCTTGGTTATGTGCAAATGGATTTCAAAGTGTTCATGATGTTTTCTACCATGGTTTGAACCGGATATTTTCTATCGGTGTATGGAACGTGTTATGTGTTATGATTTTCTCCTACAAAGAAGCGATAAAGAGGTTTCTGACTAATAAGGTATGTAATTTGCTAGTGACTAAGAGTTGATAATAGAATTCTTATGCTTGTCACATGATGGCATAATAGATGTGGTGTGTTGTGCGGGAATAGGATTTACATGTGCAAGGTCACTGTTCAGTTTTGAAGGGAAGGACATAAATTCTTAAGCAACATGGACAGTTTCAGATGACTAGGTAAATGATATTACTCTTTGATATGGCTTGATGAGAGTGTACATTTCAGAAGGGGTAGTGTGTTTTGATTTATGGGTACTTCGCTGCTATTGCGGTACTCTCCCGGTTAATCGACTGTTGATATTTAATTTTTTGCCAGGTGGCAAGGAAGATTTTTTTTTAAAAGTATTTCTCGTGGAATGATTGTGTATGAGAGAGGTGTTAGGCCTTCAGGCAGTAGAGGTGGAATCAAATATTGTGATTCATGTGTTCTATGGAATTAGAGATTGGGAGTTCTCAGTAGCAGAATGTTTCATGGTTGTGGACTGTGAAGTTGTGGCCGGAGCTAGCAAGATGATAAAATATGTTATGATTCAGTCATTGTGGACTTTCGGAGGTTAATTATTGTGATTCATTGGTTACATGCACATATAGTGCGGTTCTATTGTGGCCTTATAGCGGAATTTGAGCGAGAATAGTATTGGGTATTGCTTGGTTGGTGGCGTATTGGTCATGTTCTTTCGGGTTTTGTGTGGCATGGTGTCGTTTTCTTCTCCGTGGTTATGATAATGCACTTTGGGTACTTAATGTCGAATTGCGCATAGTTATTGATTTTAGCAGGGTGGCTTGAGGTATTTCATATGGACCAACATTTGGATAGGGTCACGTATTGCAACAGAGTTATGTGGAAATATGATTATTTGTGTAAGATTCGTGTGTTATGGGTATGCGGTGTGTGATGGGTTCTTAGTATTGCGTCGGGGTGGTACTCGTCGAGCTTGCGGAACGGTTCTCCTGTTTGGGTCATTGTTACGAGTGGGTACACTTGGAATGTTGCTATCTGGTGCACGGATTGCATAGGTTGTGGCTTTAGATTATATTGATGTGTCATGTCACTAGAGTGGTTATGTGGGATGAGACGAGGTCATTGGGCCTAGAATGGATGTTATCGGATTTGATTGTGGTATAATTGGGAGGATAATATCGGAAGTTATCTTTGAAATTGGCTATAGTTCTTGTAGAAGGAACAGGAGCTCCATGACATGTTGGTCTAATGAATGGTTATGAATTTGGTATGTTTCTTTCATCATCGGCAGTGTACGAAGGTTTTGAAATGAAGTTTTGTCTGATATGAGGTAATTAACGGCACTAGGTTGATTTGAGTCGATACTGTGACTAGAAATCATTACTTTGAGCATTCAAGCTATGCGGTATTTGAATTTGAGTATTTGAGTTATGGTTACGAATTTTGGTACAGATTGTTCAAACTTATACGGTATGTAGATGCAAACTTCTCATCTTATAGGAAATTTTGGATGTTGGAAATTTGATTCAAAGTCTTGTAGGCTAGGTTGAATTTGGAAATTTCGGTTATGTTGTGCTATCGGACCTGTATGGGATAGAGTGACGTGGTATCACCCCCGGGTAAGTGCATGGGAAAGTTACACAGCGATTTGATGGCTTTTGGAACAACTCTGGACACGTTCAAGGACGAACGTATGTTTAAGTGGGGGAGGATGTAACGACCCGACCTATCGTTTTAAACATTTGTGCTTTGTTCGGTTGTTTGAGGGCATGAGTAGCTTCGTATGATGTACTTTGACTTGTGTGAATCGTCGGTTTTGGGTTGCAGGTATTTCGGAATTGAATTGGAAGAAAGAATTTCATTGTTGAAGCTTTAAATTGGGAGAGTTGACCAAAATTTGACTCTTTAGCATTTGACCTCGGATTGGAATTCTGATGGTTCCATTAGCTTCGTTAGGTGATTTTGGACTTAGGAGCGCGACCGGAATGTAATTTGGAGGCTCGTGGTAGAATTAGGCTTGAATTGGCGAAAGTTGGAAATTCTGTGATTTCGGTCGGCAGTGGAAAAATTGATATCAGAGTCAGAATGGAATTCTGAAAGTTGGAGTAGGTTCGTAGTGTCATTTTTGAAGTGTGTTCAAAATTTGAGGTCATTCAGACGTGGTTTGCTTGGTTTCGGCATCGGTTGCCGAATTTGGAAATTTAGAAGTTCTTAGGCTTGAATCCGAGGGTAATTTGGTGTTTGGATGTTGTTTTGAGTGATTCGAAAGTTCGACTAAGTTTGTATGTTGATATATGACTTGTTGGTATTTTTGGTTGAGGTCCAGAGGGCCTCAGGGTGATCAAGGGTGGTTAACGGATTTGTCAAAGTTGGAAAATACATCTGAAGTCGCTGATATTGCTATTTCCGTACCTGCGGAAGGAGGAGTCGCAGGTGCGAGGTTGCTGGTGCGTTTGGGGAAGCCGTAGATGTGGAAATGGAAGGCCAAGGCTGGGAATGTAGGTGCAAAGAATTGTCCGCATCTGCGAGCCCGCAGGTGCGAGGCCTTGAGCGTAGATGCGGAAATGAAGAGTTGGGCTGGTTCCGCAGAAGTGGAAGTGTTACGCAGGTGCGGAACCTGGGGTTGAAGTTGCAGAATTGAGGGATAAATTGTGGTTCTCGTAGGTGCGGTTCCGCAGGAGCGGACATATGGCCGCAGGTGCGACTGTGCTGGGCAGAAAGCCCCAGCTCGTGTGTTTTGTCTTTATTTTTCCATTTTCGGATTTGAGAAACTCGGGAAAGAGGCGATTGTTCGAAGTTTTCAAGGAGAAACATTGGGGTAAGTGATTCTAACCCATAATGGTATAAATTTCGTGAATCTATGGCCTTGTTCATCATTAATTAGTAGGAGTTTTGAGTGAAAGTAGGGGTTAGGGCTTGGAATTCCTAAGAAGTAATTTAAGGATTTGAAGGACCAAACGATGTCGGATTTTGATGAATTTGGTATGGTTAGACTCGTGAGTGAATGGGCTATCTAGTTTTATAAATTTTGTCGGACTTGGAGACGTGGTCCCGGGGGCCAGGTTTGAGCCAATTTCGGGTTTTGGTCTAATTTTGTAGCTTTTCTATTGGAATTCATTCCATTAGCGTATATTGATGGTATTGTACTGATTCTGAATAGATTTGGAGCATTTGGAGGCCGAGTCTAGAGGCAAGAGCATTGCGGGGTAGAGATTTGACCGGTTTTAGGAAAGTAACGATTGTAAGTCTAGTCCTGAGGGTACGAAACCCCGGATTTTGTATCATTCTACTATTGTTTTAGTGATGCACATGCTAGGTGACAGGCGTGCGGGCGTGCACTGTTGGGAATTGTGACTTGGTCCGTCCCGTAGCAACTGTAAAGTTGCATACTTTGTTGAAACTATATGATACTTATATGTTTTAGAAAGTGTTTCTATAAATTTGGCTAAATGCCATGTTTGGACCTTGCTTCGGTGCTGTTTGGACCCTTAGGGGCTTTTTCTTACTATCCTCTCATTATTTTCGATTGAAAATCTATACTCAACCATGTTTATACTTGTTTACCACATAACTCAGTTGTATGACTCTATTTTGATGCACATAAATATTTTGGGCCGAATGCCCTGTTTTACTGCAATGCCCGAGTGGCTTGAGAGGTTTATAACTGAGTGAGGCTAAGGGCCTGATTTGTGAGGATGAGTGTCGATCGGGGCTTCCCGCCTGCAGCATACTTTATTATTATAGCACGTGAGTTGTCCATACAAATTATAGTACTTGGGCTGAAGGAGTCCCTCCGGAGTCTGTACACACCCCCAGTGAGCGCAGGTACCTACTGAGTGCGAGGGCCGAGTGAATGGGAGGCATGTGTGATTGTGAGGTACGCCTGAGTGGAAAGAGTGATTGTGAGGTATGCCCGAGTGGCAAGAGTGATTGTGAGGTATGCCCGAGTGGCAAGAGTGATTGTGAGGTATGCCCGAGTGGCACGAGTGACTGTGAGGTTTGTCGAGGGGTTGTTTATGATTTCACCATTTTGCTTACATTTGCATCTTTCCTCTGTTGAAAACTGTTGAAAAAAACAATATCTTTAAATGATTTTACTGGAACTTGGTTTAAACGAGATGTTTTGATTCAAATCCTGATTTTAAAAGTATGAGATATTCTACTGAGATTTTCCTAATATGAACGTTATATGCTTGATTGCTCTTCACTACTGTTCAGTCTTTATTTATTGTTGTTACTTACTGAGTTGGCGTACTCACGTTACTCCCTGCACCTTGTGTGCAGATCCAGGTGTAGTTGGACATGGTAGTGGTGGTTGATTATTCTAGTTGCAGATTTTTCCTCGGAGATAGCAAGGTAGCTGCTTGGCAATCGCAGCCCCTGCTCTTCTCCCTCTAATCTTCCTCTAGTTGTATTTAGCTATTTTCCAGACTGAGTTAGCCTTGATATTGTTAGACAGATTGTAGTAGATGCTCATGACTAGTGACACCCGATGTCGGGCTTTTCCTTCCGCACTTTTATTTTGATTGGAACTCCTTTACGAAGGTTTTTATGTTGAATAACATTGAAATTATCGTTGAAATGAAAATATCAGTTTGTTTTGGAAATGAGTCGGCTTGCCTAGTTCCACCATGTCATGTTATTAAAATCTGCATTAATAGAACTGAAAAGAGAATAAGAAAGGTGACAAGATTAAGAAAATAGACATTCGTTAATGATGAAATATTAATTTCATTTATTTGAAACTTTTTTTAGAAGCGTTTACATCAGGAAGCAAAGTAGTGAAGTAAAACATCCGGATTACACCCTGAAATAATCCGAACGCGGAAAAGAGAGCAAGACCGACTACCGAGACTCCCATCTGACAGATAACTTTTCAGGTTTGGCGCCCGGTTTTAGGTTTCTCTTCTGTCGTGAAAATGTCTACTATGGCTTTCAATGCTGGATCATCAAGTCTTCAACTGCCCTTTTGAGGGTCCAACAAACCTCTATATCATGTCCCACTGCTCCAGAGTGGTATTCACATCTAGCACTAGCATGGTGCAAGGGGTACTTGGGGTTTGGCCGGTCCGGGGCCAATGGCTGCAGCAGACCTAACCCGATTAGCTTTTGAAATAAACTTGAATATGATTCACCAATAGGGGTGAACCGATTCTTTCTAAGGGGCTCTCTTGGGCGAGGATTGTAATAAGGAACATTTGGTTGGGGGTTATATGGAGCTTGGTAGGGACGAGCATTTCTGGGAGGTGGAGCTAGGTTTCGTGTATAATATTGTGATCGCGTGTAAGGATGCGAGTTCATCACCGCATAGGGAGGCGGTGCCACGACATAAGTAGTATCTTGTTGCGGATAATAATGTTGTGGGACCTTAGGAAGCATATATGATTGATTGAATGACCTGCGGCCCCCCTCGAGCTAGAAGCCATCATGGCTCCCTCTTCTCTCCCGTTTCTGTTCATCAAACCCCCCGAACCATTCTGAACGGTCTGTGATGTGGCCTTAAAGGCAGCATGACTCAAGATTTGGCCTGTTTTTAAACCATTTTCAACCCTCTCCCCAATTTTAATAGCCTCGGCGAACGGATTACCCATAACGGACATTATGTTGTGGAAGTAGTCTGCCTCTTGGGCCTGTAGGAAGACTGTAACCATTTCTGCTTCATCCATTGGAGGCTTTATCCTGGCGGCTTGCCCGCGTCATTTGACAGCATACCCACGAACATTTTCCACATTTTTCTTTTTCAAATTGGACAAAGAATTCTCTTTTTGGATGTTTTCACTCTTACTTTCTTTTTTCTTTTTTTTTTGGTTGTTTTTCGCTCTTTGTTTTTCGTTGTTATTTTTGTCACTCCTTTTTTTTTTATTATTTCTTTCTTCTCTTTTTTTTCACTCGATTTATTTGATGGCAATAATCGAATTCGATGGGGGTTTCCTACGTATCATGATACCACATGAATCAGATCTTGCGTAGTTCAGGGATACCGGGAACAAAGTACATAAGCTAGCTCTTTTTTTTTCTTTGGAAATTTTTGAAAAAGAAGACTTCTTAAAGAAGAAAAAAAATATTTTTTGGATTTTGATTGATTCGTTTTTGAATTTTTAGGAGAAAGACTTCTAAAGAAGAAAAAAAATATATATTTTTGGATTTTTATTCATTTTGTTTTTCGAATGAAATACTTTTAAAAAGAAAAAAAAATATTTTTGGGTTTAAAATCTTTTTTTATTTGGGATTTTCTAAGAAAATACTTCTAAAGAAGGAATTGACGAAAAATATTTTTGGATTTTTAAAAATTGGAGCCGGAACCAATGAGGTTTGCCTACGTATCTCACATCCGGTGAGAATCAGACCCGCGTAGTTCGGTAAATAATTCTGGAATGGGATGACACTTTATTTTTGGAAAAACTTCAATCTTATTTTGTAATAAACGTTTTGGGGTAAAATTTTGAAGTGTTTTTGGATTTTCAAATACCGAGATATTTTAAAAATCGGATAAATTTTCTCTCTCCTATTTTCTTCCTTCTGGTTTTCTCTCAATTGTTATTTTTATTTTTTAGAAGCCGATCAACATGGACAAACCGAATCAAACATAATGTACATATAGCACATAAGATGCATCAGGATGGTCTTGTAATTTTTCGGGTACACCTGTCCTAGATACAACCAACCCCTGTGTTGAGTCCCCAAAATCAAATGCACGTGATGCAAACAAACATTCTTACTAGGGATCCGGCATGAGACTGTGTTATTTTAGGTTTAAAATCCTGGGGGTATTATTTTAGACCTGGTTTACCTAAGTGGACAGCTTGAGCCGAGGTGGAGGCAATGTACCGGGAGCACGAAAGTCTATCCAGCCTAGTTACTGATCCAGCCTCGTTCTATTTTGTATGACCTCTAATAGAAAAAATGGGCTACATGCACGTATGCACCATAAATTCAGAAGACTCATTAGGGAGGCGTAAGAATACAGTTTATACAATTCAAATAATATCAAAGCAGTAAATGAGCGGTAATTATCACATTAGGCCTACAAACACAATAATATCAACAATCAAGAAATCCAAGTATAGATAACATTACAAGCTCGAATTCTGAACTCTGAACCAGAAGTTCTGGGTTCTTGTCCCCAGCAGAGTCGCCAAAACTATAACACCTTCTTTTTACGGGGAAAGGAACAAATGAATTTTTTCAATTTAAGTGATATTATTTGAAAAGTGATTAATTTATTTTAAGAGTTTCCACTTGGAATGATTGCTTAAGGTGTCTCAAGTCACTAGTGTATTTTAAAATCCTAATTTAAGAAAAGTTGACTTTGTTTAAGTCTGCAAAATACTGAAGACCGGGTAAGGAATTCTGTTAACGCGGGAGAAGGTATTAGGCACTCCCGGATTTCGTGGTTTTAGAATGGTCGCTTTATCATCACACTCGGCTTAATTAACTTATTAATCGCATGTCTAACCCTATGTGTATTTTAACTCTTTACCACTTTTAATTAACTTTGTTAAATTATGGAATTATCTTTGAAACGAATCATGTATGTGTGAATCCACTTTGTTTGGGTATCGAAATCATATCACGCGTACGTGTACATAATTAGCGACACTTAATTATTTATTAAGATTTTTCTCCCAAAGTTGCGCAAATGCATACCTTGATTTTAATTTTTGGAGATCATAACTATGTCATGTGAACGTATACATAATCACGATAATTAAATTAATTAGGAGCGCACCTAAAGCATTCCAACACATTCATGATTTGTTAAGATTTATTTGTCCAGCTTTACTATGAAAGATTGGACCAAATTAGTTATGGTGAAGATAGGGGCTAACATTTCATTATTTTTCTTCTTTGGTTGTAAAACTTAAATTATTCGTTTGGTACAAATTTATTAAACATCCCCATGACCCATTAGTATTATTTGTGTGGCTAAACCAAACCCAACCTTTTACTCTTAACTATTCCGTTAGATAACAATTGCATCCCCTATTTAGGAATTGAACTGGATATAAATAAATTAAAAACTTAAATATGGAAATTATTTGAATGGATATAACGACAACAAAGAAAGAACTACCAGTTTATTAAGGAACTAACATATTTTCATGCTCACATTTACGCAAAATACCTTAGCCTTTAAACTAATCATGAATCCAGCAAGAAAAGATTTTGGCAAACAACTTCAACCAAACAAAAAAAAAAATTCAAAGTTGAATAAATAGTTAGTAAGGAAAAATAATGAACCTTTAATGCCTAATCTTATCAACATATACAGTGAACGTGAAAGCTCCAACAATATCAATCGAACGGAGCATCGGACAAAAGCTTTCAAGCTACAAGCATAACCAATGACCGGAAACTCAACAGCGACCTCGAACGGAAACCTCGCCAAGCGAGTTTCATTTGTTTTGACGTAAAAAAAAGGGCGGTTTTTGCTGGTGTTTCAAGGTGTTTCAGTTTGAGAGCTGATCTATGGTTGTGTTTTCGTGGGTTTTAGAGCTGAATTTTGGGAGGTTTTGCAGCCGGGTTTGGGACTGTTTTGGTCCGTTTTCTGATGCGTTTTTCTAGGGTTGTTCAGTGTTTTTTTTGGGCTGGTTTGGGGCTGTTTGAGGTTGGCCTTTCAGGTATTTTGGTAAGTTTCGAGCTGGGGTTTCATGGCTGCATTTTCAGCGGCGTTTTTGTGGTATTTTGGAAAGTTTATGGCTGGACAGTAATTTAGTTTAGGTTGAGAAGCTATGTAACTATGGAGTTTCCATGGCGATTTGAGAAATAAAAGAGATGGAGTCTAGATGATGCACAATTTTTGGGACCTAAATCTCTAAAAGAAAGATGCTCTTAAGGCTTCTCCAATTGTTCTCTTCCGTCCTCCTCTTAAAGATTAGAGTTGTTTCCTCTATATATGCATGTGTAGGAGTTAGAGGATAAAGATGTGCATATGGTTAACCAAAATATGTGTGATCGTGTGTGTGTGCTAGTGATTGTGTGGGAGTGGGAGTGTAGGATGAGAGAGACGTGAAATCGTGGGGGATTGTGAGGGGGTGTGAACGGAGGAAGTGAAAAATGAGTGGGGAAAGTAGGAAGTGAGGTATTGGTGAGATGAATGAGATTTAATTTTCTTAAATAATTCCTATAAAAGGTGAAATAAGAGCTAAAATATGTATCTTAAACTTAAAAAATATTTACATACTAAAAAGTGGTGAAAATTAAGCATGGTCAAGACTGGTAATACTGAGTCACTAACTCTGCCAAAATTTGAGATTTAATGGTGATCCGGGGTCGATATTGTCACGACCCAAAATCCCACCACAGGCATTGTGATGACACTTAGTCTCTAAGACTAAGTAAGCCGATTTTAATAACAATTCAAGCAATTGTTTTTCATAACATATAAATAATCGAAACCAACAACGGATTTAATTATAACAGCCTCCCAAGATTGATAATACTGAGTCACGAACTCTAACTGAATACATGAAATTATCTCGAGGGTCCAATATACAATACTGTTCGAATAAGAAATTAACAGTACAATAAAATGGAAAGACTCCAAAGGACTGTGACGACCAAGCAACTCTACCTTGAATCTTTGCGATTAACACACTAACTCTGCCCGAGTCTGATATCTCCAATACCTGGCTCTGCACAAAAATATGCAGAAGTGTAGTATGAGTATACCACAGTCGGTACCCAGTAAGTATCAAGACTAACCTCGGTGGAGTAGTGACGAGGTACAGTCAAGACACTCACTAATCAAATAACTTGTACAATATAGCATGCAAAAATAATAGAAAACAAATAGCAGTGATGACAACAATAATCAACTTGTGACATAAACAACAAGGCAACATGAACACCATAAATATTGCTCAAACGAATAATAAACACAAGTACATCCAATTAATCAAGTCCTTCAAAATATACATCTTTTATCTATAAGTTTTTCAAATAAAAATCTTTAGAATCTAATCCGTACAATTTAATATATCCCTAATATACTTCCTTCAAATAAATATCTTTCAAATTTAATTCTTTCAAGTAAATATCTTTCGAATATAATTCTTTCAAATAAATATCTTTCGAATATAATTCTTTCAAGTAAATATCTTTCGAATATAATTCTTTCAAGTGAATATCTATCAAGTAAATATATTTCGAATATAATTCTTTCAAGTAAAAGTCACCATGTGATACCTCATTTAACTTTCCTGGTGTGAGAAATATATTCAAGATATCACATCAAATGGCACGTTATATATATATATATATATATATATATATATATATATATATATATATATATAGAGAGAGAGAGAGAGAGAGAGAGAGAGAGAGAGAGAGAGAGAGAGAGAGAGAGAGAGAGAGAGATCGTTCATTTATCTCTTTCTCACCGAACATATATATAACAGTTCCAACTAGGTGGGAGAAATACAAATAACAATAAAAGAAATAAAGTGGGAGGCACACAGGAAGCAACAATGACCACAAGTCATATAGAAAACATAGGTGCACAATAACATCTCAAGATAAAGGCATGAATGCATACACAACGAAACGATATCACCATATAATGTATGTTTCTTATCCTTGCCTGCATGGAAACACCCTTCGTTCCATGAACGTATGATAATATAAAAATAATTGCACGACATCACCCTTCGTGCTTTTACTTAATCCTCACATGATAATATAAATAAAATGGCACGGCGTTATTCTTCGTGCATATTAAGAATGGCACGACATCACCCTTCGTGCTTTGTACTTTTCCTCGCATGATAATATAATTGAAATGGCACGGCATCACCCTTCGTGCTTTACACTCTCAAATGGCACGACATCACTGTTCATGCTTTACCCTCTCCCTTACCAAGCACATGTATATCATTAACAAGTAAGGTAGGAAGCATAAATAATATCAAGGGAAGTGTTTAAACGATAACACAATACAACAATTCATATCCCAATTTGCCCACCTGTCATAACAAACTCCAAAGATAAAACAAAATCAGTTGATTTCAAAGCAAATACCCAAGGCTCCACACATCATATATAAAACCTCAAAAACAACAACAAGGATGAAAAAGTAACTCAACATAGGACAACGCCTTGTTAAATCTAAATTTTTGATAAATATATATTAATGCCTCATTATAAACTTATTTATTATTTACAGATAAGGAATCCATAATGAAATTATTTCCAAGAAATGTCAACCCAACTAACCACGTTATTTCACATAAAAATCAAAGTGACAATCACACCAAATTATCATATAAAAATAACCTCGGGAAACAAGGAATGAGGGATGATAAATACAGGATTTAATAAGTACCAATAATTTTCAATTTAATACATAAGGGCGTCTACCAATTTTAACCGATATAATTTGCACATTTAAACCAAGTACGTACTCGTCACCTCGCGTACATGGTTTTCAATTACACAATTTTCACATAAGACTCAATGCCTAAGGGGTAATTTCCCCCACTCAAGGTTAGGCAAGATACTTACCTTTTTTTTGTAGTTAGGCCGATTTTCCAAAATAGCCTTCTTGCTTGAATTGACCTCCGGATAGCTGAAATCTATCCAAATTGATTGTATAACTTCATTAAAATTCATCAAAACAATTCCGGATAATAAAACGTCGATTTACAATTTCATATTAAAAACTCAACCAAAGTCAATGTGGGGCCCGCCTCTTGGAACCCGACAGAATTGTCACGAAATCCGAACACCCATTCCGATACGAGTTCAACCATACCAATTTTATCACATCACGATAACGAATCGACCTCCAAATCTAAAATTTTCGTTTTTGAAAGATTTCGCAAAAATCTCAATTTTTTCCATCAAACATCGAATTAAAATGGTGAATATAACCATAGATTTATGAAATATAACCATAAAGGAAGTCAATAACACTTACCCAATTCAAACTTGTGAAAACCCCCTCAGAAAATCACCCAAACCGAGCTCTCCAACTCTATTTTTGTCAAAAATGGCAAAAAACCCCGTTTATAGAGCCTCACCTACTTCGAGCGCCACATGTTGCGTGGGGCGCTGCTTGTGGCGCAGTTTTCAGAACTCCAAAAATTCCCAGCGCCAGGGCTAGATCCCCACGCTACCCTGGGCGCTGGCGGCGACCAAAAATTTTTCCTAACACGGAAATGGGCATAACTCTCTCATACGATGTTCGAATTCGACTTCTTTTTGCCATGGCTCCGAAATTTCAATACGGATCTAATGCACCAAACAAAACTGAATTTTGGGCTCATTTGCTTAATGTGATACCACTTATTCTTGAAGAAACGACGACGAAACTTCCTAGAAAAATCCAAATTAAATTTCGTTAACCATACGAAATCCACCCGAGGCCCTCAGGACCTCGGCCAAATATCCCAACAAGTCCTAAAACATCATACGAACTTAGTCGATGCCTCAAATAACATCAAACAACATTAAAAAGAATACGAATCACACCCAATTCAAGCTTAAATGAAACTATCGAATTCTAACTTCTACATTCAATGCTGAAACCTATCAAATCAAGTTCGATTGACTTTAAATTTTTGCACACAAGTCATAAATGACATAATGGACATGTTCCAATTTTTGGAATCGAATTTCCCCCGATATCAATAAAGTCAATTCCCGATCAAACTTTCTAAAAATCTTCCATTTTCTAACTTTCGCCAAAATGTGTCAAATTGCCCTACGGACTTCCAAATCCAAATACGGATATACGCCTAAGTCTAAAATTATCATACGAAGCTATTGACATCATCAAAATCTCATTACGGACTCGTTTGCTCAAAAGTCAAATTTCGGTCAACTCTTTTCACTTAAGCTTTATAAAATGAGAATTGTTCTTTCAATTTAATCCTGTATCATCCGAAAACCAAACTCGACCATAAAAGCAAGTCATAATGCACATTACGAAGTTGGCCGGACCTTAAGTTGCTGAACGAGGCGTTAATTCTTAAAATAACAAGTTGGGTCGTTACATTCTCTACCTCTTAAATATACGTTCGTCCTTGAACGTGCCAAGAATCTTTCTGAGGACATTAAATTACTGAGTGTATTCTTACACACATACTCGCGGGTAATTCTACATACCGCAATTTAACATGGTTCCGACAACACTATCTCAGTTGAGATTATTTCTTTTATCCATATTTATAAAATTTAAAACCCATTTCTTACACTCCAAACATTTTCAAAAGACCTGATTTTTACATCAACAAACGGTATTAGTCTCAACCGACTATAGCAACTCGTGCCTACGCACACATCATACGTATGTCGATAACCACATCTCTAGTCATAATTGTTGTTCATAATCAATTTCAGCATCGTCAATTAACCTCATATTAATCAAAACCTCATTTTGAATTTTCACAACACTGACAGCAAAACATGAGGCATGGAGGCCTCATAATTATTTACTCGACTTAACGAGTTATATTTAACGCCACATGGGCACTCACCTCATGGGCTAAAACTCAATAATTACAGTACAAAATGGCTAAATATGCACAGAAAAACACATACAAGAATTATCAAATAAGCCTAATAGGCATGACTCCCTATTAGTACTATAGTACAAATTAAATTTCACAAAAGGAGAATTTAAAACACATGAATTTAACTACAAAGATCTCATCCTGATATAACTTCCTATGCGGCACGTAGCCCGGGTTAAACATATCAAATCACAATAAACCGCGAGGATCCCATCCTCAATTCTGAATCAGGAGTACTTTGCACATTGTGCCAACTGAAATTTTCTATTTCTTTTCTTTCTTCCTTTTAAAAAAAAAAATTCTGTAAAATAATTTCATAATACATAATGTACCCCCATACCAGTAGAGCATATAATTCATAAATTATAATCAATTATCCCAAAATTACATCAAAACCCACTGTAATGAGTGACAGAAAGTCATTTTTGGTCTCATAACCCTCAATAGTGTACAAAACAAATTGATAGACACTGTTATCGCCATAGAATCTCCCAACAGGAGTAAACACAAAAGTAGATTACAGAATTACGAAACTCGCCCATAAGTGGAGCATGATAGGAGGACTCACCTCGATACACAGAACCAGATCAAATTATGGAAAATATTCCTTTATAACAAATCAAGATCGTACCAGTAATGACAACATCTGGTGTATCAGCCTCAGCCAATTCATAGCAATTATATCAACGGGGTGGGCCTCCCCCTCTAGGGCACCCTCTACCTGCATGTCCTCCACCTCTAACTGGTTGTGCACGTGGAGTATTAACTGGAATAAAGCATGTAGCCTGAGTGTTCTGATGAAATCCACCCCTCCCAAGTCTGGGAAAATCTCTCATGATGTAACTAGTATCACCACACTTATAACAACCCCTCTTAGGGCAGCTGCTCATACTGGTTATGTGCCGGATAACTGGAATAACCACTGTAAGAACCTCGTGCCGGTGGTGCACTAAAAGTACTAACTGGAGCATCGCGAGTATTCTGAATTACGGACTAGGCTGACCGACTGCCCGAGCCTCCTCCACGATAAGTGATAGCTATAGAGTGGAATCCACTGAATTCTCCAAATTTTTGAGACCTCTGGCCTCCTGTAGACTCATTTTCCTCACTTCGAACACGTTCTAACATCCTGGCAATCTCCACTACTTGCTAAAATGGAGTATCAGACTACAACTCTCGATCCATACATATTTTAAAATCATAATTGAGCCCTTCGATGAATCTTCGGACTCGCTCTCTAACTGTAGGAACCAAAATAGGTGCATGACAGGCTAACTCACTATTCTTGATAGCATATTCTGACACCCTCATGGTACCATGACGCAACCATTCAAACTCTGTGTGCCACGCATCCCGAAGAGTCCCCGAAACAAACTCTTTGAAAAATATCTCTGAAAAATGAGTCCAAGTTGGTGGTGTTGCATCGACTGATCTATCCTCTTCATAAACTTGCTACTATTGATACGTTGCTCCTGACATCTAAAATGTAGTAAAGGAAAATCCGCTCACTTCTACAATACCCATAGTACGGAGAATACGGTGACACTTTTCTAGAAATCCCTGGGCATTCTCGATAGTTGTGCCACCAAAAGTAGTTGGACTATACCTCTTTAATCTCTCAAGTCTCTTTTGTTCTTCTTCTGACGTATCTGGCATGACCTCAGGATGAACCGGAATAATAGGTTGTACCGGTAATATACTCGGAACCTGACCAATGTGAACATGCTGCTCTAGAGTACGGGTGATATGAGTCTGAACTCCTTCCCCAATCTGTGAAATATTTGGTGCAACGAAGATCAATCCTGCCTGAGTTAATGTACCAAACATGTTGAGGAACTGTGTTAAAGTCTCCTAATGTCCGGGGGGTAACAACAGGTGCTTCCGGTACCTGCCCCCCAACCGGAGCTACTGGAGGCTCCTCAACTTCTACTCTGATAGGTGCTCTAGCTGCGACACGTGCCATTCCTCGGCCCCGACCTCTTGCGGCCCTAGCAGGATGTGCTGGTGTCTGCTCAGCTGACCCGATAGCATGTGTCCTCACTATTTGTGATAGAATAGATATATAAAGACTCAAATTCCAAAATCAACAAATCCGCATGACAAGAATGAAAGAATTAGAAATTTTCTATCAGTTTTGTAGCCTCTCGAAGATAAGTACAGACGTCTCCGTACCAATCCACAAGACTCTACTAGACTCGTTCGTGACTCGTATAACCTATGAACCTAGATCTCTGATACCAACTTGTCACGACCCAAAATCCCACCGCAGGCGTCGTGATGGCACTTAGTCTCTAAAACTAAGTAAGCCGATTTTATTAACAATTCAAGCCATATTATTTTTCATAACATACAAATAATCGAAACCAACAACGGAAGTAATTATAACAGCCTCCCAAGACTGGTAATAGTGAGTCACGAACTCTAACTGAATACATGGAATTATGTCGAGGGTCAAATATACAATACTGTTCGAATAAGAAATTAACAGTACAATAAAATAGAAAGACTTCAAAGGACTACGACGACCAAACAACTCTACCTTGAATCCTTGCGAAAAACACACTAACTCTACCCGAGTACGATATCTCCAATACCTGACTCTGCACAAAAATGTGTAGAAGTGTAGTATGAGTATACCACAGTCGGCACCCAGTAAGTATCAAGACTAACCTCGGTGGAGTAGTGACGAGGTACAGTTAAGACACTCACTAGTCAGATAACCTGTGCAATATAGCATACAAAATAATAAAAAATAAATAGCAGTGATGGCAACAATAATCAACTCGTGACATAAACAACAAGGCAACATGAACACAATAAATATTGCTCAAACAAATAATAAACACAAGTACAACCAATTAATCAAGTCCTTCAAAATATACATCTTTTATCTATAAGTTTTTCAAATAAAAATCTTTAGAATGTAATCCGTACAATTAAATGTATCACGAATATACTTCCTTCAAATAAATATCTTTCAAATATAATTCTTTCAAGTAAATATCTTTCGAATATAATTCTTTCAGATAAATATCTTTCGAATATAATTCTTTCAAGTAAATATCGTTCGAATATATTTCTTTCAAGTAAATATATTTTGAATATAATTCTTTCAAGTAAAAGTCACCATGTGACACCTTATTTAACTTTCCTGGTGTGAGAAATATATTCAAGATATCACATCAAATGGCACGGTAACACCTTCGTGCATTTATCTCATTAAATTCATAACTTTCCTAGTGTGAGAAATATATTCAACATATCACATCAAATGGAACGGTAATACCTTCGTGCACATGTCTCATTCTCACCCATATATATATATATATATATATATATATATATATATATATATCAAATCAATTGGCACAACAACACCCTTCATGCATTTATCTCTTTCTCACAGAGCATACATATAACAGTACTAACTAGGTGGGAGAAATGGCAATAATAATTAAAAAAAAATAAAGTGGTTGGCACACAAGAAGCAACAACAACTACAAGTCACATAGATAATATAGGTGCACAATAACATCTCAAGATAAAGGCATGAATGCATACACAATAAAAAGATATCAAAATATAATGTATGTCTCTTATCCTTGCCTGCACGAAAACACCCTTCATGCCATGAACATATGATAATATAAAAATAATGGTACGTCATCACCATTCGTGCTTTTACTCTCATCCTCACATGATAATATAAATGAAATGGCACGGCATTATCCTTCGTGCATATTAAGAATGGCACTGTAATGACCCGGCCAGTCATTTTGAGAATTTAAGTCTCGTCTAGCGGCATAAGGCCATGAGCAGCTTCATATTATGTATATTGACATGCGTGCGTGGTTGAATTCAGTTCCGGATGTTTCAGAGTGATTTGGGATACTTAGTCCCTAAAACAGAAGCTTAAGTCTTTGGATTTTGACCGTAGTTGGAACTATATGAAGACGACTCTAGAATGGAGTTCCGTCGGTTCCATTAGATCCGTTGGGCAATTTTGGACTTAGAAGCGTGTCCGGACTGTAAATCCGAGGTCTGTAGCTGATTTAGGCTTGAAATGACGAAAGTCGAATTTTTGGAAATTTGGACCGGAAGTGGACTTTTTTATATCGGGATCGGAATGCGATTCCGAGAGTTGGAACAAATCCGTTATGTTATTTGTGACTTGCCTGCAAAATTTGAGATCATTCGGACGTGGTTTGATAGGTTTCGGCATTGGTTGTAGGAATTTAAAGTTTCTAGTTCTTTAAGTTTGAATTGGAGGGTGATTCGTGATTTTAGCGTTAGTTGAGGTGATTTGAGGGCTCGACTAAGTTTGTATGGTGTTTTAGGATTGGTTGGTATTTTTGCAATTGCGGTGAAGAGACCGCAGGTGCAGGAGCGCACGTGCAGAAAGGCAAGCGCAGAAGCGGAAAAATGGAGGAGTGCCAGGGGTCGCAGGTGCGAGGAATTTTCCCCATCTGCGATGCCCGCAGATGCGAAGATGGATGCGCAGGTGCGAGAAGAGCTGGACGTGGAAGTCTCCGCAGGTGCGGAGAATTTGTGCGGATTTTGGCGCGCAGAAGTGAGAGGAAGCATAGGTGCGGTTTGGACGTGCGCACCTGCGGTCACGCAGATGCGGCTAATTATGTCGCAGGTGCGGTCACGCCTGGGCAGAAAAGAGAAATTCGAGGGTTTGATTTCATTCTTCATTTTTGGACTTGAGAGCTCGGAATTTGGCGATTGTTTGAGGGATTTTCAGAGGAAGCTTTGGGGTAATGATTCCTAATTTGTTTTTGCTTATAATACATTAATCTATAGTTGTTTTATCCATTTAATTTCGGATCTTTGGGGTTGAAATTGGGAAAAATTGAAAGAACTTCTTCAATAAAGATTTTGAGTTTTGAAGGGGGATTTGTGGTTGGATTTGAGTAATTCTTATATGGTTGGACTCGTAAGTGAATGGGTGTTCGTATTTTGTGATTTTTACCCGATTCCGAGATGTGGGCTCGGGTCGACCTTTTAGGGCGAATTTCGGAATTTTTGTTAAAATATTGATTTCATTGATTAGATGAGTCTATTATTGTTGTATTCATGTTATGCAATTGTGTTTGGTTAGATTTGGGCCACACGGAGCTAGATATTCGTGGAAAAGGCATTGTGACCGATTGTTTGAGCTTGATTCGAGGTAAGTATCTTGCCTAACCTTGTATGGGGGACTTTCCCTTAGGAGTTGAGTCTTCTATGTTGATTGTAGTTCGTGTACACGAGGTGATGAGTGCGCGCACGGACTTATTTATGGAAAGTTGGCCTTTTAGGGTTCTTAGGTCCTTGTATTCATTGAATATGCAGTTGTTCTTGTTATGATTATATATCTTAATTACTAGATTCACATCTACCTGCTTAATTAGAATCAATTGTTTCATGATCCACTATTATTGTTACTTGATTCATATGTACCTTAATTGAAACTGTTATCTCTTTTATAGCCATGCTATCTTTTCATAACTGCTTATCTTTATTTGAAATTTATATTATTTCATCCTATAATTGTTCAGTCTTAATTGAGGTTATGATTATTTTTCCGCTGTTTATCCTTAATTGAATGTTGAATATCCTTCATAATTTCCTCAACCTTAAAAGAAGTTTAGATATCCTATATCTTAGTCAACTTATTTTATTTGGCATTAATTAATTCATGTTAGCTTCCCTGTTGTTGAAGTGTATATTGTGGGATCGTTGCTACACATTAGTTTTCCCCTTTTGTTGAGCTGTTCTCTTTACGCCTAGCATTCTTTACTGTGGTTATTCCTTGTGAATTGGTTCTACCGTTTCTTTATGAATTAAAGTTCTTGAGTTGATTTACTTGTCGTACTTTGTATTATTGTCATTGTTGCTGTTGTACTTGTTGTGGTGATGCACGAGGTTTCTACCGTGCGGTTGTTATTATTATGATGTACGAGGTTTTTGCCGTGCGGTTGTTGTTATGGGATTGCACGAGGTTTCTGCCGTGCTATTGTTACTATTGATATTTTCACATACGGCGTGACAAGGCGGGATATATATATATATATATATATATATATATATATATATATATATGTGTGTGTGTGTGTGTGTGTGGGGGAGGGGGGGAAGGTTGCGCATGTGGCGAGACAAGGTGAGAACATTATTATGCATGTGTGGCGAGACAAGAAGGGCATTTATGTTACTATTGCACACGTGGCGAGACAAGGTGGTCCGTGTCAGGGATTGATTTGTGATGATTTGTGGCCTGGGGGCATTCTTGTTGTTGATATTTGTGAAGTGGTATACGTACATATGTGAGCTTTATCTTGTGAAAACTGTGAGAAAATATTCTACGTGATGTCCGTTCTTTTTTCCTTATGCTTATTTGCTGATATGGACTATGGTAGGACACTTGCACAAGCATACACATAGTTAAGCACTCTTATCGGATAAGAGGTGTTCTTGATATTGTTGAGCGTAGATGCTCACCCTTGTTTACTTGCCTTCTATGTGAGAATGGCTCTATTGGCACGTGATTCGTCAGTGCGATTATGAGGTGTTATGAGGGCACAGGATGCCAAGTGTTAGGGTTCAGGTATTGAGACCCGTGAGTTGTGAATTGTCCAAGGTTTGGTACCTCGTGGAGTTGTTGGCTAAAACCTGATGTAAAAACGGTTGTAGTTGCTGAGTTATTACTTGTCCTTGTTGTATTTATGATTCCGAATTTAGTTTGGGTTCCATTCATTTTTCTATGTCATTTTCATGATATTTCGTTGACACTGGTTGTTTCCTTCATTATTGCCATTACTGTACTGTGAGCCATATTGCATAGTCTTTATGTAGACATCATGCTTCTGCTGCTCATATACTTGTACCTATTTAGTTTATTAGACCAGTGAATGTCATGACTGTTCCTCGTCACTACTCCACCGAGGTTAGTCTTGATACTTACTGGGCACCGCTGTGGTGTACTCATGCTACTCTTTTGCACATTTTTGTGCAGATCCAGGTACTTGTTCGTTAGCTAGCTGTGTGGACTATTGCTGTGGAGACTCAAGGTAAACCTGCTGCTGCGTTCACAGGCTTCGGAGTCACCTTCAACTTTTCCTTTTGCACTGTTTATTCTTATTTCTGGGCAGTTGTATTTAGAAGTTTTCTAGCAAATACTTTGCAGAGTTTATGACTTGTACTACCAGTTTTGGGAATTGTAAGAGATTCTATTTAAATAATGTTGTTGTCTTAATTATTGTTAGGCTTACCTAGTCCTTAAGACTAGGTGCCATCACGATACCCAAACGGAGGGGAAATTGGGTCGTGACAGATTCCTACAGTAGCTGAGAGCTTCAGTTTTGGTTCCCAACTTCCAACTTGGTCCGAGCCTCATCCGGTTGACACTCGGGGCCCCCGGGATCCCGCCCAAACTTTACACTCTCAAATGACACGACATCACCCTTCGTGCTTTACACTCTCCCTTACCAAGCACATGTATATCATTAACATGTAAGGTAGAAAGCATAAATAACTTCAAGGAGAGTGTTTAAACGACAACACAATATAACAATTCATATCCCAATTTGCCCACCTGCCACAACCTACTCCAAATATACAACAAAATCAATTAATTTCAAAGAAAATAGCCCAAGGCTCCACACATCGTATATAAATCCTCAAAAACAACAACAAGGATGGAAAAGTAACTCAACATAGGACAACGCCTTCTTTAATCCAAATTTTTGATTAATATATATTAATGCCTCATTTTAAACTTATTTAATAATTATTTACAGATAAGGAATCCATAATGAAATTATTTCCAAGAAATATCAACCCAATTAACCACAATATTTCACATAAAAATCTAAGTGACAATCATACCAAATTATTATATAAAAACAAACTCGGCAAACAAGGAATGTGGGGTGACAAATACAGGATTTAATAAGTGCCGACAATTTCCAATTTAATACATAAGGTCATCTACGAATTTTAACCGATATAATTTGCACATTTAAACCAAGTATGTACTCGTCACCTCGCGTACATGGCTTTCAATTACACAATTTGTACATAAGACTCAATGCCTAAGAGGTAATTTCCCCCACTCAAGGTTAGGCAAGATACTTACCTTTTTTGTAGTTAGGCCAATATTCCAAAATAGCCTTCTTGCTTGAATTGACCTCCGGACACCTCAAATCTAACCAAATTGATTGTATAATTTCATTAAAATTCATCGGAAATAATTTCGGATAATAAAACGTCGACTTAAAATTTCACATTAAAAAGTCAACCAAGGTCAACGCGGGGCCCGCCTCTCGGAACATGGCAAAATTTTTACGAAATCCGAACACGCATTTCGATACAAGTTCAATGTAACCAATTTTATCAAATTCCGATAACGAATCGACCTCCAAATCTAAAACTTTCGTTTTTGAAAGAGTTTGCAAAAATCTCAATTTCTTCCATCAAAACTCGAATTAAACGATGAATATAACCATAGATTCATGAAATATAATCATAAGGGAGTCAAGAACACTTACCCAGTTCAAAGTTATGAAAAACCTCTCTGAAAATCGCCCAAACCGAGCTCGCAAACTCTATTTTTATCAAAAATGGCAAAAACAACTCGTTTATAGAGCTTCCGCTGTTTCAAGTGCCACATGTAGCATGGGGAGCTTCCTGTGCCACAGTTTTCAGAACTCCAAAAATTCCAAGCGCCAGGGTTAGCACCCCATGCTACCCTAGGCACTAGCGGCGACCGAAAATCTTTTCTTTCATAGAAATGGGCATAACTCTCTTATACGATGTCTGAATTCGACGAATCATTTTTCTATGGCTCCGAAATTTAAATATGAATCTAATGCTTCAATAAAAACTGAATTTGGAGCTCATTTTCTTAATGCGATGCCACTTATTCTTGAAGAAACGAGGTCGAAACATCCTAAAAAAATCCAAATTAAATTCCGTTAACCATCCGAAATCTATCCGAGGCCCTCGGGACCTCAACCAAATATACCAACAAGTCCTAAAATATCATACGAACTTAGTAAATTCCTCAAATCGCATCAAACAACACTAAAAAAATACGAATCACATCCCAATTCAAGGTTAAATGAAACTATCAAATTCCAACTTCTACATTTGATGCCGAAACCTATCAAATCAAGTTCGATTGACTTCAAATTTTTGCACACGAGTCATAAATGACATAATGGACATGTTCTAATTTACGGAATCGAATTTCGACCCCGATATCAATAAAGTCAATTCTCGGATAAACTTTCTAAAAATCTTCCATTTCCTAACGTTTGCCAAAATGCGTCAAATTGCCCTACGGACTTCCAAATCAAAATACGGACATACACCTAAGTCTGAAATCACCATACGAAGCTATTAACATCATCAAAATCTCATTCCGGCCTCATTTGCTCAAAAGTCAAATTTCGGTCAACTCTTTTCACTTAAGTTTCAAAAAATGAGAATTGTTCTTTCAATTTAATATCGTATCATCCGAAAACCAAACTCGACCATAAACGCAAGTCATAATGCATATTACGAAGTTGTTCGGGACCTTAAGTCACTGAATGAGGTGTTAATTCTTAAAATTACAAGTCGGGTCGTTACAGATATTCAATATCGTACCCACTGATTTCCACGTCCCATTTGGCCAACCAGCCCGAGAGCTCGGGCTTATGCATGACATTCCTCAACGGGTAAGTAGTCACGACACAAATGGGTAACACTGGAAGTATGGTTTTAGCTTTCTAGATGCGCTTAGCAAAGCGAGCGTCGGCTTTTTTATGTGAGGGTACCTAGTTTCGGCCTCACCTAGGGTCTTGCTAACATAGTAAATTGGAAATTTCGTACCTTGCTCTTCCCGGACCAGGACTCCACTTACCTCTATCTCCGATACTGCCAATTACAAGTATAGTTACTCGCATGTCCTCGGCGTGTGAAGCAACAGTAGACTCGATAGCTACTGCTTGAGTTCCTCCAAGGCCCCCGTTAGCACTTCGCGGTCAATGATAAGTTATCTTTCTTCTTCAATAGTGTGAAGAACCGGTGGCTCTTGTCGGAAGACCTCAAGATGAATCGCCCCAGGGCGGCTATGTGCTCGGTTAATCTTTGTACGGCCTTCACGTTATCTACAACCGTGATATCTTCGATGGCTTTGATCTTGTCGGGGTTGATCTCGATTCCCCGGTTGGATACCATGAATCCGAGGAATTTATCTGACCTAACTCCAAACGCACATTTCTCCGGGTTCAACTTCATATTGTATTTCTTCAATATGCTGAAGATTTCTTGCAAATGTTCTAAATGATCCTCTGCTCGTATGGACTTAACCAACATATCGTCAATGTAAACCTCCATTGATTTTCCTATTTGTTCCTCGAACATCCGGTTTGCTAGGTGTTGGTAAGTGGCACCGGCATTTTATTAACCCGAATGGCATCACGTTATAGCAGTATATGCCATATTTAGTGATGAAGGAGGTTTTTTCCTGATCACCCGGGTTCATCCGTATTTGGTTGTACCCGGAATAGGCATCGAGAAAACTGAGGATCTCATGGTCGGCCGTGGCGTCGATCATGCGATCGATGTTGGGAAAAGGGAAACAGTCCTTGGGACATGCCTTATTTAAATACTTATAGTCTACACACTTTCTTAATTTGTTCCCTTTTTTAGGGACTACTACTACGTTTGCTAACCACTTCAAGAATTTAACCTCGCGAATGGACCCTATTTTAAGGCATTTAGATACCTCGTACTTGATGAAAGCATATTTGACCTCGGGATGGGGTCTCCTCTTATGCTTGAACGGATGGAACTTCGGGTCTAGGCTCAGCTTGTGAGTGATTATCTCTGGTGGGATCCCTATCATATCAAGGTGGGACCAAGCGAAATAATCTTCATTAGCTATAAGAAATTGAATGAGTTGTTTCCTGAGCTCAGGGCTTAACCCTGTGCCCAAGTGTACCTTTCGATCGAGCAAGTGTTCACTTAACATGACTTGTTCCAGTTCTTCGACCATTGATTTTATAGCATCGGAATCATCAGGGGCTATAAAAGATTTGGGGACCCCGTAATCATTGTCCTTGTCTACCCCTCGTTCCTCTGATTCCATCGAGGTCAGTATCAGTGATTGTTATTTGGCCGCATATTTGACCATCTGGTTCGGATCTTCCAATATTGAGATTGTGGATGCTGGGATCACTTCAACGACCGAGAATATTTCCTTGGCGGTCGGTTGTTCCCCATAAACTGTTTTGACTCCGCTGGGTGTTGGGAATTTCAGCACCTGGTGCAGCGTTGAGGGTAGGGGTGGGCATCGGTCGGTTCGGTCGGTTAGTATAAAAGTACAGTTCGATTTATCGATTTTTGGTTTTGTAATATTAATAACCAAACTAAAGTATTTACGGTTCGGTACGGTTTTTTCAAAGTTCGGTTCGGTTATTTTCGGGTTAGTTATTCGGTTATTAACGGTGCAAGATTTTTATGTGTTGATCCATAATAGCTCTGGAAGTGAATTCCTTTGGAATAATGTTTCGAATTAGTTCCTCTTATGCCAGTTTACTCGAGGAAATATGTCATTTTAGTCCGTTAGCGCCTGGCGGTCTTCAGGGAAAAAAGCTGAGAACATATGTTCTTTTATAATAGATTTATGTGTTTGCCCACTCACAAGTTTCATCACTCAATCATTCCATGTTTAAAATGCCTGCACAATTACGGTAATTGTTAAACATAACAAAATCAACTCTAACTATTACCTGCACATCCATATCAGATTTGAATCACCTGTTATCTCTCACTGCAAATGAGAAAATACCCCAACTTTTTTTTAAAATGTCAAACATAACAAAATCGACCTATAACTACTGATATTGACCCATTATACAGAAGCATGCAACATCTACTCTAACGCCTCCACACTCCACTCAATAAGAACATTTAAAGATGGGAAGCTAAAACTATCAGCAGATGCCCACCCCTAAATGCAGATGCTAGACACTTAATTCAACATAGCAACTAGCAACTAGCAACTAGCAAGGGCTTTTACATTAAAGTAAAAAAAATAAATATGCAAACCCAGAAGGACGAGGCGTGGAGGACTGGAGGCGATGAGTGGCAGAAGAGGAAGAGAGGCGTCACAGTAGGCAGCTAGGCGCAACAGCAGCAAGCGACGAAAAGAGGAAGGAAAGTGAGGACTCAAGAACCCTAATTAGAACTAAGACAGTTTCTATTTTCTAATTTCTAAAGAAGTAGACTAGGAAAGTAACTTAAGTAGATTGTAGGAATGTAGGGTATTGGGTAAATTGAGATTCAGATTTGTGAATGGGTTTTGGGTAAATTGGGCTAAAAAGAAGGTGGCCAGGTGGGCGAGCCCATATGTTCAAAAGTGATAACCCAAACCCAATAATTAATATCCTATATTTCTCAACTCTCATACCCAAACTTCGGTTTTTCGGTTTAACCGAAAACCGAAATACTAAAACCGTTAACCGCACCGAATTCCGAAATTTAATAATTTATAAACCGCACACCGACCGAATAACCGATTAAACTGACACCGAAAAACCGAAATTTACGGTTCGGCCGATTTTATCGGTTCGGCCGGTATTATGCCCACCCCTAGTTGAGGGTACTCCTCTCATATTGTGGATCCATGGCCTCCCGAATAAAGCATTGTACCTCATGTCTCCTTCAATCACATAAAACTTAGCTTCCTAGATGGTCCCGGCGGTGTTATGCGATAATGTTATCTCACCCTTAGTGGTTTCACATGCCATGTTGAATCCGTTTAGAGCTCGAACTGCTGGCACGATTTGATCTTGTAGACCGAGCTGCTCCACGACCCTCGATCGGATGATATTGACCGAGCTACTTGGATCGATTAACACACGCTTAACTCGAATTTATTTACGAGTATAGATATTACCAGTGCATCGTTATGGCGCTGCACGATCCCTTACGCGTCCTCGTCATTGAAAAACAAGGTACCTTCTGGTACGTAGTCTCGAGTTCGTTTCTCCCTCGTGATGGACTCTTTGGTGCGATTCAACATCGGCTCCTGAGAGACATCGACCCCACCGATGATCATGTTAATGATGTGTTAAGGTTCTTCTTGTTCGATCTGTTTGTTAGAATCCCTATTGCTGAAATTATTCTTGGCTCGGTTGCTCAGGAATTCTTGAAGATGCCTGTTATTGAATAGTCGGGCTACTTTCTTTCTCAACTGTCGGCAATCCTCCGTTCTGTGGCCGTGCATGCTATGATATCTACATA
The DNA here is from genome assembly GCF_000715075.1 of Nicotiana tabacum. NCBI lineage: Eukaryota > Viridiplantae > Streptophyta > Magnoliopsida > Solanales > Solanaceae > Nicotiana > Nicotiana tabacum. The sequence goes on along the minus strand of NC_134102.1, from coordinate 124,854,969 downwards.
TCTAGTTAGGATCCCTTTGGGTTGGATATGATTGTAGAGGTCGAGGCCATTTAGCATCTTTGATGCGTCCGATAGCTGATACAATGGCGGCTTAATCGACGTTAAAGTTGTATTCCGATAACCTCAGTGCTTCTTTAGGCCCGATGGGCCTGTCAAAGCTGTTTTTGCTCATGAGTCCCCGGTTGCTCTGACCTCGGTCATTTCTCCTTTCATTTCTCACAGAGTTCCGCCCGAACCCGCTATTTTTTTTGTATTTATTATATAACTGATACCGATTCCTGTTCGATCTTGGTTCACGATCGATGTCTCTCTTGACTCTGTCGATGGTTCTGACGGGATATACGGACCCGGAAGGCCCCCCAAGCTAATCATCTTCGACTTTGATTTTCGATTGATATCAGTTATGTACATAGGCCCAAGTGATGGACGGATATTCCACCAAGTTCTGTTTCAACTACTGTGAAGCCAATGAGCTCCGAATATTGAGTCCTTGGGTAAAGGCTTGAACAGACCAATCATCAGCGACCGGTGGCAGGTACATCAGTTCCATTTGAAACCGGGACACGAACTCTCTGAGCATCTCGTTATCCTTCTATTTTACTTTGAAAAGGTCCGACTTCCTGGTCTCGACCTTGATGGCTCCAGCGTGTGCTTTCACGAAAGAATATGCAAGCATAGCAAATGAGTCAATAGAATTAGGTGGTAAGTTGTGATACCATATCATAGATCTCTTTGACAGGGTCTCCCCGAACTTCTTTAACAGGACAGACTCGATCTCATTATCCTTCAAGTTGTTCTCTTTGATGGCACATGTGTAAAAGGTGACGTGCTCATTTGGGTCAATCGTTCCATTATACTTAGAAATCTCGGACATGAGGAATTTCTTAGGGATTGGCTTTGGAGCCACGCTCGGAGGAAAAGGCTTTTGCACGAATTTCTTGCAATCCAGGCCTTTCAATATCGGCGGTGCTCCTGGGATTTGGTCTACCCTGGAATTTTAGGTTTTCACCTTTTTGTCATTAGCTTCGATTTTCTTCTCTCATGATTTTACTCATTTTGTCAGTTCCTCGATCATCTTTATGATCTCGGGGTTAGTCCCCGATCCATTTTCATTCGACCTCTCTACGACCGGTTCATCCCTGTGGATGACTTCCCGGGGTGGATCGGGTTTGACTCTACTCGGTGCGCGGCTTTGGTTCTGTAATTGAACTATCGTCGCCTATTGAGCCTGCAATATTTCGAAGATCACCCTTAAATTGATCCCGTCTCCACCAACGTTTTGTGTATTTTGAGCCGCCGATCGAGCTCCACCACACACGTTATTATCGAAGTCGGTAGGCAGGTTTGTGTCGATAGCCACATGTGAATTAGCGTCAATTGGGCCTGCGCCCAAAAATCCGATGGGATCAACGGGTTGTACCTCGTCACTGGGTGCTATGTTGTTATTTTCACTGTGATGACCGGACTCGTTGTCAACATGTAGGGGTGCTGATTGAGAGTTCGACAATTTGAGTTTTAACCTAAAATTAGAGACACTTCAAAGAACAACTGTAGAGTAGTGTGTGTTATGGAGATTTGTATCAAATAGCCACTATTATCCTTATCCCCACGGTGGGCGCCAAACTGTTTACCCTAAAAATCGGATAACAATTAAATTTATAAGTGGTTTTAAGGATACGTGGACTAACTTGAAACAAAATGATAAATTAGATCGCAATTGAAATAAATAATGACAAAGTAAATGCAAACCACACGAATTGAATAATATCAAACTTGGAAGGTTAGCCACCCTCGAGCCAGGTACGTTTCAATCAGTGTCAGGATACAAAAGAACAATAGCTTAAAGAGAAATAATAATAATGTATTACTTTGGGATGCGTGTTACCATATTTCCAATGAATTACCATACCCCCTTTATATAGTAGAAGAATTCTATTTTAGGTATAATTCTATAAAAGGTAATAATCCCTTGATTAGCTGATTACCGATTCCTTACTGATACGCGTCAAGATTCCCGCCGTAATATTCTACCGGTCACGGATATTTTAGTTTTTTGTTGGTCATGCTAACAATGTTTCTTCGAGCTCGATCGGGGCTAAGGTCGACTCCGGGATCACGTACTCAATGTTCTCGAAGGCAGACGTTCTAACCTCGGGTCCTAGCTCGGTGGGACTCGAGATCGATCTTGAGCCCTTGATTGTCATGTTCCGAGCCTAACCTACCATGTTGTAAGTGAGCTCGATTTCAATTGTGTACAAATACAACATACTACTAAACAGTCAATAAGAAATATACCACGATAACTAATCTCAACATAATTAATTCCAACATAACTTATTTTCAAACCAAACGACCCCTAAGGGTTTAATTTGACTTTCAAAGACAATTAGATTGTTTTTTGAAGTACCAGTAATTCATTATCAGTAATTAAATTAATTAGTATAAAACTAAATTAAATTTTTTAATGAACTAATAATAAGATTAATATATAATCTTACAATTTTAATCATTAAAACATTTAATTTGGGACATATAGACTACTTACTATGTTTTTATACGTATTGGGTATTGATTCATGCAAAAATAATATATATATTTACTGGCTATTAGTTTGAGAGCCGTTGTACCGTGCCCATTTCTCTTTGATTCATTCACCAATCCCCATCCAAACTCACGTTGGGCTTACACTATCTTGGTGGACCATTTTTCGTTATCTTAATTGAAGAAGTAAAGAGAGCTATTAACCTGTAAATGAATATGCAAGTTGTCATTCCCCTAAACTATTTCCTTATGTTATATGTTTTCAAAGGATTAATGAATACTAGTACTAATTAATTTACGTAGCACATGCTGGGGAAAATTCACGGGTCACAAAGTGCAGGTAAGATATTGATAAGAGAACGAAATAAAACAATTAAAATTCCTGGATATTGGAACTCAGCGAGGAACATGGCAACTTGTTTTCCTTACTTCACATGCTTCCTAGATCTACCCAAATATATGCTAATTCTTCGCCAGCCTAAATTCCTCACTAACACATGCACTAAATTGTTCTCTTATTATTCTTTTAATCTCCCTCCTTATACATGCAGCCTATAAAAAGCCAACCATATTATACATTCTTCATCGTCAGAGTTCAATACATTTTACGTTCAATTTCTCTAAATATCTCTTTAGTTAGCAAATATTGCAAGATGGCTAAGTCACTTGCCCTCTTTCTTGTATTCAATATCCTTTTCTTCACTGTGGTCAGTGCATGCAACACTTGCCCTAGCCCTAAACCAACACCAAAACCAACACCAAACCCTTCTCCTTCTGAAGGAAAATGTCCAACTGATGCCTTAAAATTAGGTGTTTGTGCCAATGTGCTTAACGGTTTACTAAATGTTACACTTGGAACTCCACCTGTAAAACCATGCTGCAGTCTTATTGGAAATCTTGTGGATTTAGAAGCTGCTGTTTGCCTTTGCACTGCCCTTAAGGCTAACATTTTGGGAATTAACCTTAATATCCCTATTTCCCTTAGCTTACTTCTTAATGTTTGCAGTAAGGACATTCCAAAGGGCTTCACTTGTCCCTAAATGCTCTTTTCAACTTTTTCTTTAAATTGTTTTCTGAGTATGCTTCTGGATTTCATTTGTTTGGCAATTTAAAATATTCAATTTGTTTCCTGTTACTCATGGGGTTAGGTTTATGTTTTATTTTGGATTGTTCATTGTTGGAGAGCACCGCTTGCGCTATTTGTATCATTGTTCATTTGTTTGTATGTCCTGTTGAATTAAATGTTATACTATACGTATTTCTTTGTATGAATTTTGGCGGTTCTCATTCGAGATAATATTTTTGCTTTTTTTCCCCTCTACTTATTATGTATTTTTATTCGTTTGGTCACTCATTTTTTGGTCTAAATTTGGAAGCCACACAGTACGGATAAGGTTTCTGGCTGACCCCTATATTTTATTAATGATAATGATGCACTGTGATAAATTAAAAAAAAACAAAAGAAGTAGATCCCTCCCCAACTCTTCAAAAGTAAATTTCTAAAATAAGATCATTCGTTCATAAATTTTCAGCTTCAGAATCCATCATACCCCACCTCTCCTTAAAAGTCGTTTTCTTAATTTACAATCTTTGCAAATTAATAGAATTTAACTTCTCTACTCGGACACTATAGTGAGTAATTTTTCTACACTATGAGATTAAAATAAACTACAACAAGAAGTAACTTTTTTATAATAAGCATAATCTGATAATATAGAAAAGAGAAAAAAAATTATAACAAGTTAAAATGTATTGCTCATATAAAAAGTACTACGTAGTTACATCAATAGTATTTGCGACGACCAACACGTCTCACGTCTCATTAAATTTCCAACGCTTCACCCATTATGTTGTGATTGTAGAGTATACGATCCAAATCTTTTTAATCCCTTAACCAGAGTTCTCGACTTCGAGCCCTGAGTATGAAAAAATCTTTGATAGGGAGCACTACTCTCGAATGGGGCCCTACCGTCGCGAATCTAGATATAGTCGGGCTCCAATGCGACTACCGGACACCGGGTGAAAAACCAAAAAAAAATTCAATCGTCTAAGGCCTTAATTAAGGACGAATGAAACAAGCTTTGCTGATTACTGCTAAATAGTGTGAACATTTTTAAAAAAATCCACCTTTATGGCGAGGAGCCCTGCCGATAGATTAACATCCAAAACATAAAAACTAATTACAGACATATAGAAGGGAACATGAAATATTTTCTCATCATTGTAAATCAGTAAATGGATAATAGAATTCGTATCTTATCGATCGATGTCCTCTAAATTCTGATAGCTTTCTTTTCTTTTCTTTTTTGGTAAAAGGGGAATATTATATACTAATAATATGCATCATCACATGAAATAGATTGCTATTAGGCCTATTTATCGGGCGGATTGAACGGATATTTATTCTTAACGGATTAATTTATTGGTTATCGACTATTAAATATACTAATACGCTAGTCAACCGATAAGATATCGGGCAGTTTGGTATTAGATTAACAATTATCAACGGTTTATCAATTAAAATTATACATTTCTCTAAATAAAGATAAAAAATTGGCAATTATAATACTTTATTATTAACACCTAAAATTTTGCAAAAGTCTAAAGTATACAGATCAGGGAAGCCACAAAATTACAATTCTTATTTATAGCGCATCCAAAAGACTCAAAAGCTACTGAAAATGCAAAATTAAGGTAACAAGTTGAAGTCATAAACTAGTTATGACTGAGATTGTACTCTTCGATCTTCTCACACGATTTTGTCTTAATTCCAACTGATTCTGCTCTCCAATCATAAAGTAGCATCTCTACTCTTTAAAATGCTACAAAGTAGTTATGGTAAAATGCAACAAACTAGTTAGATAAAATATATACATACGACTAAAAATATAAATATAATAATTCTTAACACGTTAACGGTTTATCCGATAAGAAAATTAAGTAATTCGTCCCTGAACCGATAAATTCATTAATTATGCAATTTTAATTCGTTCACCAACCGTTAATCCTGTAACACGATACCAATAAATCAATTTTGTAGTTTGATTATCGGGTATGCTTCAGTTTTGAACGGCCCTAGTTGCTATCAAAAGAACTAATACTACTCAGAATTACAATGAGGCTTTACAAGCCTAACAAAAAGAGAGTCCATTACTCAAATTATTATTCAACTATTTGAAGTTAATTATAACCTAGTAAAGTTATGTTTCTTTTGTTTGTAATAAACAAATCTATTAACTACTTCTATAATACTCAAAAGGTCACAGAACTAGATTTCTCAAGCTTTCGGTGGTCAAATACCTATTTACCCTTTAAATCATCAACCTATATCTTCTTAATACTTTTTTAATATGAAGTACTAACCCAAATAGCCGTCTACCCAACCGTTTATACTAAAAATAGCCGGTAGAGGTATGTATAATTTATATATAATTATGTATGATATATATATATATATATAGGGCTAGAAAAAGTAAACAATGAATATGACCAGCTATTTGTGTAAACATCTCTTTTAATATTATGATTGTTTTTTCTTTTTACTCTATACCATGGATAATGTACATGTGTTACGCGTGTATCATGTTTCGATGAGTTATATTTTTTTAATCACATAAATATTATATTAAAAATTATGTTTGAGCTATAAAATAAGAGTTTAAGCACCTAAATTAGTGAATAAAATAATTAAGTATAATAAATTTTTTAATTATAATGATTTGTTCGAACCAATAATTTTGGTAATAACAACAACTCAAGAAATTTATTTATACAATTGATAATGAGAGAGAATAAAAAATTTAAAGGATATATTCCATGCATGTAATACAAAAAAATATAATTATGTAATATATAGTATATTTATAATATACATTATATATGCATGAAAACTAACTTTTCCTTTTTTAATTTATAAATAAAATTTATTTATTTCTATGGGTAAATTCATAATATATAGTAAGAAGAGAAAAAAAAACTATAATATTTTAGAAAGTACTAAAAAGATTAAAGTTAATAATTTAGAGAGAAATATGTATTTGGCCATCGAAAGTTAATTTGAGATAATTGAGTGTTGTAACAATAGTTAAATAATTTTTTTGTTATAAACAAAAAAAACATGACTTTACTAGATAATTTCAGATAATTGAGTGATCATTTGAGCAATGAACTCAACAAAAAGAGCTTCCCTCGCCTTCAAGTGCTTCAAGAACAATCAATGGAGGAATTGCCCATTCTACAAAATCATCATAAATTTAAGAGGAATTTACATAAAATACAACCTTTCTAACATTTATTTAAGTTTCCTACAACTGCTTTGATAAAATTACATATAATACAATTATTTTAAATTTTACAATTTTTCATATTCCTAATATCTCTCTCTTGAGATTATCTCACCAAAAATGTATTCACTACTAGAAAACTGCCTAAAACCGTCCAGAAATACCGACCGAAATCGGTGGAAAAATTGAAAAATTCGACCGATTTTCGACCGACTTTAAACCGTCAAAATTAAGTTGGTCGGTAAAAAATAGCGATTGAAGTTGGTCGCAATTTCCGACCGATTTTGGTTGGTAAATTAATTTTCACAAACGACCCAAAAAGAAAAATCTGCCGAAAAAACCGACCGAAGTCGGTCGATATTTTTCGAGCGAATTCGGTCGGTATTTTTAATTATGCAATTAGCAAAATACACCGTCTCGGACTCGAACCAGGGTCTGTACTATGACAGAATACTATTCTATCACTAGACTATTGGTACATTTTGGTTTATGACTTTCTTTTAATTTATTTGTACTCTTTCATTGCATTTTCGCTCAAAAATAACCGACCGATTTCGATTGGTTTTATTAAAATTATAAAATTATCGACGGAAGTCGGTCGGTTTTCTAAAATGACTGACTGAAATAACCGAATGAAGTTGGTCGGTTTCGTAAAAAAAAATTAAAAAATAAAATATTTTAAAAAACCGACCGACTTCGGTCGATTTTTTGACCGACGTTGGTTGGCCGCGGTCGGTTTTGGCCGAATTTTTAGTGGTGATTCTAATATATCTCTCTTAAGATTCTCTCTCATCTAAAAGTATCTATCATATTTAATTTCTCCATTAATATATTGTATATTTCTTGTACAAATTGTATGTTATATAATTAAAATATACAATAATATATTATATAATATATAAAATATATATAATATACGGTATATATATAATATATAATATACGGTATATATATAATATATAATATAAAATATACTAAAAACTGAACTGAAAAAAAACATAATTAATAAATATACTACACAGAGTATAATATATATCATGTATATATTAAAAAATATATAATATTATATTATAAAAGAACTTGGGGTAACATGGTTTTGCATTGACAGAGAGGTGAAGAAGAATCAGATTTGAGATTTTTGGATGGTGTATAGCATAGGAGTTCTATTAGAAATAATTTCGTAAAAATATTTAAAGCTAATAAAGGCATATTTCTTTTGGTAAGGGTATGATATGATTGATGCATAATACAAGGGATATGATTTGATTTATGCATAATACAATGATAATTAAGGCAAGTGGGTACCTATAGTGGTAATCAATATTAATAAATTGGAGAAATTTTAGGGACAAATAAGGATAAGTTTCAAAATAGGATTCCTCACTAATAGGGAATCTACCATATTTTTAGAGTGTATCTTTTATATTTTATTGTAGAATTTATAATTCTAATACAAGTTGTAGATTATGAAATATTTTATAAATTCCTAAGTAACTACTAAAATTTCACTAAATTTAAAGCTGCAACCTAACCCCCTTTTTGCCAGTTTGTCTGCTACTTGATTTTGTTCGCAAAAAGCTTTCGTATCCATTTACAATATTGAAGCGCATAGGATAGTCTGCCGACTGCCTTAAGGCTGGCAAGTGGGCCGGTCCAGGCCCGGGACCGGTCCAGAACCACGGGCCAGATGGGCCAAACGGCTAAACGGGTCAGGACTGTTTGGTCCGATTTTAGCGGGCCTGGTCCGGTCTCGTGGGCCGGTCCTATGATTGGGCCCGTCATGCCCGGGATCGTTTGGTCCGTTATGGCCCGGGACCGGACCGGGACCGGCCCAGTCCCTTAGCGGGCCTAGCGGGCCCAACGGCTTTTTTTTAAAAAATTTTTTTAAAAAAAAAAAAAAACATTGGACTGTCAAAAATAGCCGTTGGGCTGTCAAAAATATGACTTATATACTATGTATATATAGTATAGTGTGTGTATATATATATATATATATATATATATATGATCTTAAGATGTATATATATAGTATATATATATATATATATATATATATATATATATATATATATATATATATATAGAATATACTATGTATATATAGTATAGTGTGTGTGTGTGTGTGTGTATATATATATATATATATATATATATATATATATATATATATATATATATATATATATATATATATATATAGTATAGTATAGTATATATATAAGCTTATATATATATGTATATTGATATTTATAAATATAAACATGAATATGAACAATATTTGCGCTATTTATTTACTCATATAAATTGTCGTCTTGCTATTACAACTGATATTGGTAGAAGTGGTAATGACTGTGATTACCTTACTGTTACCAGTCATTGGATTGATGAGCATTGGATAATGCAAAAGCGCATTATTGCTTATAGAATAATTAATTCACGTCACACAGGGCAGTTTATTTCTAGCACGATTGCGGATATTTGTAGATATTTTTGCATTAGTGATAAAATAATGTCAGTTTCAATGGATAATGCTACTAGTAACACAAATGCTGTAGCCTTGCTTACCACTATACTAAGTCCTGTATTTAGTAACATTTTTCATGTTAGATGTATTTGTCATATTTACCATTTAATTGTGGGTGATGGTATGAGAATTTTAAATGTTGAAATTGAAAAGGTTAAAATGGCTCTTAATTGGCTTTTTTATTCAAACCGTAGAAGTAGACTTAGAGAATATTTTAAAAGATGCGATGAATTTGGCCTAAGAGAAAGAAAGGTTCCTAAACCTTGTCCAACTAGATGGAATTACATGTATGAAAGTTTAGTTGTTGCATATGAATATAGAAACCCCATAAACTCAACGTTTAATGCTCATGTAAGTGATGATGATGAGCACCTTACAAATGCGGATTGGGCTAATGTTAAAATGCTTGTAGATTTTTTAGAAAAATTCTATATTGCTACAAATGAATTTTCTGGGCAATATTATCCTACTATTTCTAACTGTTTAGTTTATATTGCAGAACTTGCAAATTTGTTTGATCATTTTTCAGATGATGGGGAAATTTATCAACTTGCTATTGATTCCATGAGAAAAAAGTTTAAAAAATATTTTTTCCCTATTCCCCCTATTTATGGTATTGCTGCATTGTTAAATCCTACTATGAAATTAGGAGGTCCTCAATTTTGGTATGAAACTGTTTATAATGGTTTAGCACTTGAAGATGAGGAGTTGTCTAAACTTCCGAACGCAATAGCCTCAATTAAAATAAATGTTCAAACTATTTATAATGCTTATCAAGTTGCATTAGATCATGCTAGACCAAATGTTCCAACTCCTTCTTCTTCTAGTTCTCAATCATCTAAAAGAACTGCGGGAGTAAGAGCACTTAGTGCTTGGGCAGGGTTCAGGGGTTCTTAAGGTTCTAGTACTAGTGATTTTTCACAACTAAATGAGCTTGAAGTTTATTTGTCACAGGGAATTGAGGAAGTGAATCCCGACGGCTCCTTTAATATTTTGGAATGGTGGAAGGATAAAGAAAAACACTTTCCGATTCTTTCAAGGATGGCCCTAGATATTTTAACTATTCAAGCTTCAACAGTGGCATCAGAGAGCGCTTTCAGTCAAGGAAGACTTCAACTCGGTGATTATAGAGCGTCTATGAGGGAGAGCTTGGAAAAATCAGTACTTTTCAGAGATTGGATCCGTTCGGAAAGAAGAAATTTTGGACTTGCTGAATCACAACCAGAGGTAGACGAAGCTTATGAAGAAATGCTAGCTGAACTTGCGGAGGATGATGCTTCGCCTGGAAGCGGTGATGAGCAAGCTTCATTTCCGCCACCACCAACGGAAATTCCTCCGGATCTTGAAGGATTTATGAAATTTGTAAGAGATACCATGTAAATTAATATGTAACTTGTATTTTGGCATATCTTGATTTGTTTCTTTTTCTTCTCAATGGTGGTATTAGCACCTTGTTGTGCTCATTCCATAGGGGGGAGAAAGACTAAGAAAGATATTGCCATGATTTTTAATGCTGTAATAAAAATATAACGCATTGATTTGAATATCTCTTTACAATATTTTTGTTCTTTTATATCTTAAGCTATACATATAGTATATATATAGTAGATATACATGTATATATAGTATATCTTAAGATGTATATATAGTATATAAATCGAATATAGCTTATATATAGTAAGATGTATATATATTATAGTATAGTATAGTATACATATAAGCTTATATTTATACTATACTATAGTCTATACTATATATACATCTCATAAGATATATAAACTATATTCGATATACTATATATACATCTTAAGATATACTATATATACTATACTATATATACATCTTAAGATATACTATATATACTATACTATATATACATCTTAAGATATACTATATATACATAGTATACTAGAGTATACTAGATATATATAGTAGATATACATGTATATATAGTATATCTTAAGATGTATATATAGTATATAAATCGAATATAGCTTATATATAGTAAGATGTATATATATTATAGTATAGTATAGTATACATATAAGCTTATATTTATACTATACTATAGTCTATACTATATATACATCTCATAAGATATATAAACTATATTCGATATACTATATATACATCTTAAGATATACTATATATACATCTTAAGATATACTATATATACTATACTATATATACATCTTAAGATATACTATATATACATAGTATACTAGATATACTAGATATATATAGTAGATATATATGTATATATAGTATATCTTAAGATGTATATATAGTATATACTATACTATACTATAATATATATACATCTTACTATATATATTATATATATCTTAAGATGTATACTATCGAATATGATTTATATACTATGTATATATAGTATAGTGTGTGTGTGTGTGTGTATATATATATATATATATATATATATATATATATATATATATATATATATATTCTTAAGATGTATATATAGTATATAAATCGAATATAGCTTATATATCTTAAGATGTATACATAGTATAGTATAGTATATATATATAAGCTTATATATATATATATGTATATCGAATATAGCTTATATATCTTAAGTTGTATATATAGTATATACTATACTATACTATAATATATATACATCTTACTATATATATTATATATATCTTAAGATGTATACTATCGAATATGACTTATATACTATGTATATATAGTATAGTGTGTGTATATATAAGATGTATATATAGTATAGTGTGTGTATATATATATATATCTTAAGATGTATATATAGTATATCTTAAGATGTATACTATAGAATATGACTTATATACTATGTATATATAGTATAGTGTGTGTGTGTGTGTGTGTGTGTGTGTGTATATATATATATATATATATATATATATATATATATATATATATATATATATATATATATATATATATATATATTAAAATATATATATACACTATAATATACTATATATATACTATAATATATATACATAGTTTATAAGTCATATTCGATAGTATACATCTTAAGATATACTATATATACATCTTACTATATATATATATATAGCTTATATATCTTAAGATGTATATATATCTTAAGATCTACTATACTATACTATATATATATATATAGTATATCTTAAGATGTATATATAGTATATTTTAAGATGTATACTATGTATATATAATATAGTATATATATATTTTAAGATGCATATATAGTATATAAATCGAATATAGCTTATATATCTTTATTACTATTTTTTTCTATAACTTCTATAAAAAAAAATTAAAAATAGAAAGTTTCTGTTGGGCCCGTTTAGGCCCGGGACCGGCCCACTTAACCCGGGCCAGTTAGTTCGTGGTCCCGGTCCCAAATCGGTTCCAGCAATAAGCCCGCGAAGCCCAGGACCGTTTAGGACCGGACCGCATAGGACCGGCCCACTTAGGACCGAACCCGCGAAGCCCACTTAGGATCGGGCCCGGCCCACTTGCCACCCCTACTCTAGTGTCAAATCCATGCCTATATAAAATAAGAGTTTAAGCACCTGAAATTAACGAATAAAATAATTAAATATAATAAAAATTTAATTAGAATAAATTGTTCGAACCAATAATTTGGGTAATAATAACAACTCAAGAAATTTATTTATACAATTGAGAATGAGAGAGAATAAAAAATTTAAAGGATATATTCCATGCATGTAATACAAAAAAATATAATTATGTAATATAGAGTATATTTATAATATACGTTATATATGCATGAAGACTAACTTTTCCTTTTTTAATTTATAAATAAAATATATTTATTTCTAAAGGTAAATTCATAATATACAGTAAGAAGAGAAAAAAAACTATAATATTTTAAAAAGTACTAACAAGATAGAAGTTAATAATTTAGAGGGTAAAATATGTATTTGGCCATCGAAAGTTAATTTGAGAACTCTAGCTGAATGATCATTTGAGTGTTGTAACAATAGTTAAAAGTTTTTTAGTTATAAATAAAAAAAAAACATGATTTTACTAGATAATTTCAGATAATTGAGTTACTACTAGAAAATCGCTATTTTTCGACTACCAAAATAGTCGAAAAGTACCTATTTGGACTACTTTTCGACTGATTTAGAGTAGTCGAAAAAAGGTAGGTCGAAAAAAACTTTCCGACTACTGTAGTCGGAAAAGTTTTTCCGCCAAAAATTAGAAAAGGGAGCTATTTTCCGATTGAAATAGTCGTAAAAAAAAATATTTTAAAAAATATTTCCGACTACTACTGTAGTCGAAATATTATATAAATAATAATTATTTATTAGTTATTTTATTTTATTTTCCGACTACAGTAGTCGGAATATGCATTATTCTGGGCTCATTTTTCGACTAATGTAGTCGAAAAATCATTATGCTGGGCACATTTTTCGACTATAGTAGTCGGAAAACTAGGTTGATTTTTGGCAGAATACTGCCATTTTATTAGCACACCACTTGTCAAATGAACAATACTATAAACAACCAATTCAACAAACTAATTCCAACTAAACAACCAACTCAACCAACCAATTTTATCTACATAACCAATTCCAACTAAACAACTTAATAATCAAACCAACCAATTCCTACTTCAACAAACAAACATTCAGATCCCATAATATCAAACCAAAACATTAGTTAAAGTCTAAATATTCAATATCAAGTCTAAGTAGCTAATACACATCGACACTAATATAATAAAGTCTAAACATATATATACCACATCATCCAAATCTACCATAAAGTCTAAATATAAAATTTAATCTTCCAAGATAGTAATCAACTATAAATCACTACTACGCATCAGATTCAGTCTCTTCATCATCATAAGAGTTGGGCATGTATTTTTTCATGTATTTATCCATTCTAGCAATGTGAGCTTCGGTTGTTTCACATTGTTTCGATAACAACTCAATTTGCTTTTGCATTGCTTCCATTTCTTACTGATTTTGCGCAGTAAGAGCATCCGAAACTAATGGCGATGGACGAAAAGAGGAAGGTCGTTGTACTCCAAGCCCATAAACTCTTTCTTTGGATACACCACCTGCTACATCTGTCCATATTGAAGTCATATCATCGGGTGGCGGTTGGATTGGGGTACCATCATGAGAAGTAGGCTGCGAAGTAGGCTGCGTCTGACACCATTCATCCAAGCTTCTATGATATCCATCCTGAAATAAAAGTAATAAGGATTATATAAATAAATTAATATCAAAGTGAAAATAGTTTTAAAGTTATGATCTTACATATTGTTCAGATGCACGTGTCTCAACCCATCTTTCTCTTGAACCACCTTTCTTCTTTTTTTTATGTGTCTCCGCAAAGACCTCAGCATGAGACATTAGTCCCCCTTTTAACTTTTTCTGCAAAATTAATAGGATATATAATTTAGAAAAAAGTTCAATTGTGTTTTAACAAAATCAAGAAAAATAAAGGTGAAAATTACCAATCTCCGTCAATGCGCAGCAAAACTCAGAGATCCCCCGGTGTGCAACGAGCCACCCTTTTGAGAGGCTCGGGCTGCCTTTGCTCGTTCACTCTTCTTCTTAAATTTAACACTATCCCATATTGCTAAAAATTTTATCCACACATCTTCTCTTATCCAACCAGGCTTCTCCTTCTTTTCTCGAGCTTCATACAATGAACTTGAAATCATTTTTTTTTTAATTTTCTTCACGAAGACATCTTTATATGTTTAGTAATACAAAATATAAAGTGATTATGAGTGAATAATAAATATTTATCCTCTGTTTAAAAAAGAGGGGAAAATAAAAACATAACAAAGGGTCAACTACAAGAACATGAGTTGAATCTTTTAGAAGCAGCAACTCTATCAATATTCTCATTACTCGTCACACACTTCAACATGGTAGTAGAGACGACAATTGAGGATTCGATAACATTTATGCACAAGTTCAATAAGGTTGCCTTAGTTCACAATATGAAAGCATGTGCAAATTATCTTTTGTAAGCAGATGTATTGTTCTAGTTTTTTCACAATTAAAAGATTTAAGGTCTCAAGTCAACAAGGAAAAAGAGAGGCCATTCTTTTCAACAACACTTGAATAGAGGCGCTTTCTTTGCCTAAGGGATCAATATAAAAAGACAACTCTCATTTTCTCAACAAGCATCTTCGTGCCAAAATGTTGATGACTTTCTATAATCCATTTCTTTTAAGGAACTATCTAAAGAAAGCATATGTAATGCTGCTAAACACCAACGAGTATCCATATATCCCCTGTTTCCTCCATAATTTCTGGTAATGCAACCAACTTGATAGTGGAATTCTTGAAAAGACTAAAGAGACGAATTTAACATAGCTTCCTACAATTCTAGGGAGGACAATAAATTTTCTTTCCCCTCTAATTCAACATCACCATTTATCAAGCTCAAAACAATGCTACAAATGTTTTTGCATTGCCACAGTCAAACAAGATTAATCCCCTCTCCCCTTTATGCACTATAACTTAAGAACCGCAAAATTTTATAATTTAGCGAAGCCCTATGTTAATGCCAGTGCAATTATACCATTTTCTACTACATCAGTGTTAAGATTTTTGTTGCGAACTCAGCGAGTCACTCGGTGGAAGATATATTTTGGAATTTGAAAAATTATGTGTGGGACCCATTTTAAGCTTAGGTAGGCGCTCAGTGCGTGAAGGTGCAACGTGGAGAAACTAGTTATAAATATAGTAAATGGCGTAGTGCATTTTTATGCTGAAGTTGTCAAGTGTTAGCTCTGTGTCTCATCTCATCCCCAATTTTGTATCAGTCTATTCCTCATCTCCATTCTTCTTAGATTTCTATTGCATTGTCCTTATTATCATTAGCAATTGTTTTGTAATTCCTATTAGTGTTGAGTTAATACAATTAGTTGGTTTGGTATATTATCTGGGTCGTTTCATTGGTGCTTTCATCTAGAGGTCTTCAATAGAGGACCAAATATTTCGAACTATCGATTATTCAGTTAAGGTCGTGAAGGATTCGTAGTCGAAGGATATCATCGAAAATCATTCATTGTTACATGAGTTGGTTGAAAAACTTGCAACGAGTAAGCCTACTCTGGTGGAATTCCGACGATTTAGTGGCGATGATCTAGAATTATGGATTTCTCAAGCTGAACGCTACTTTGAATTTTATGGCACATCAGAAAATAATAAATTATTACGCGCGTCTATTTACCTAGAAGGTGAGGTGTTAGAGTGGTTCCGATGACTTCTCCGGAACAAGCAATTGACAGATTGGGAACACTTTGTTGCAAAGGTGCGAATTTATTTTCGTAAACAGCATCTCGAATCGCCGGAAAGTCACATGGCTACAGTCAAGGATTATTCTACTGAAATTGAAGCCCAGATATTTGACAATATGTCACAAGGATGCTGTTGTTCCAAGGTGTTTGCTACTGAGCGATCCGATGTTGAAGTCCTTACTGATACAACGGAATTTGGTTTAAACATTGCAAAATCAAAAGAGGCCCAGGTGTTTGATGAAGGCTCTCAGGGAAATGGCAATACGCACCAGTCTCATTCTGAGACCTTGCAAACCGAGGTTACTACTAAGGTTCTAATTAATCATATCGGTATTTCGTCAAGCTCTGTTCCCATTACTTCTTTAGTGGTTTTAAGTGGTTACAATAGTAATGTGACTAAACTACTGGAACCTAAAAATAAAGAGGAGGAAAACGCAAGTGACAATGCAACTCAGGTGTTTGAAATTTCTCCTCTAAGGGATGAAACTAGTTATCAGATTCCTTTTACTAGCCAAGGATCTATCATGTCAAATACTATTGGGAGGTTTACTAGAATAGAATTTCCATTTGCTGGTGCTACTCAAAATATATTGGGGCACCACCATGATTCAGACTTACACATATGCAATTGGGTTGATACTGGACAGGAGCAATTTTTTACTGGTTTGTTGATGTCTTTATCGAGAGAGACTGCTAGGGAGCAGAAAGTACATGGGGTGCTCGAGGCTTTTGCTGATGGATATTCCAAGCAGTTGAGATTTCGAGTCATTGGTCACTGTTACAATGCCTGCAAAAAGCTCGGTACAATGCCACAGTTAATTCAAAATCGTGAGAAGCATGAAATCTTCACAGTGCGAACTGATCTCACATTGCATGCACATGCTAAACACCCTGGTAAACCACACCTATTTCATGGCACAATTTATTTTGATTACATGGGCGGCGACTACAAGCCTCAATTTAAACTTGGTGCACAATTTGTAAGAAAAGAGACTAGAACAGCTTTCCTCAGAATAGGTTTGTACCCCTTGACGTTAATCATTTCAAGTAACAACATTTTATTCCTCGCCCAGACGCACAATGTTTTTGTGAATGCAAAACAATATAAGAGGCCAGTTTGTGCATTAGCCGTGCATAAGAATGAATTCTTTCTTGTTGGTGGAAGAATTTAGAAGAGGGTGGTGCGATGTTGGCATTCTCAAAAATCAGTTACCTTGCAACAACCTTTTGACCGAGGTAGAGTTCACCAAGAAACAAAAATTTATCTCTTTCAGGGCAGTGAAGATCATAACCCTGCGCAACTACAATTTAAAGGAAGGTACCATGCCCAACAAGCTCTTCCATCAAGATATTTGGCTGAAGATCGAGAGTCAATATGGCATTGTGATAAGTTACTCAATGTGCTGAGTAATGGTCGTGGCTGCACATATGATTCTGTTATGCCGCTATCTCGATCCAAATTATTAAGTGCTCCTGCTGTGGTTATTATTGAGACCTCTGAGAATGCTTGATTGACATCAGCTTATCTTTATCTAGAAAAAAGGGATGTGCGCTACTATGTTCGCTTGGCAATTATTATTGAGGGTCGGCCCTATGCTAGATATTTTATAGTTGGTTCCTTGGACATGCTTACTGGATTTGCCGAAAGACTAGGTAGTGGTATCATCTTCTTGGTTCCAGAACTAAATTTAAGGAATTCTCTATTGTATTTTTGTTTACATGTTGCTCCTGATGTTTGGCTCTATGTTCGTGGATCGTGTGCCAATTCTTTTGGTTTTTCAACCAGTGTTTCTGATGTTGGCCTTGCAATTGAGGATGCACATACTGCTTTTGCCACAGAATTTGCTTCTGATGCGAGAGAGTATGTTCCATTTCCAAAAAAAGAGTTTCCCATAAAGAAAGAGACAGTCCAGGATATTACATTGCATTATCTTGATGCTTCAAGTGATCTGCCACAAGGAGAACAAGATATATTGCCTCTTATGTGCCAGCAGGTGGCACCTAGGAAAATTAAGTTTGATCATTTTGTCCCAAGTATCAAAAGATGGCGAGATGTATTTTCCATGGCTATACTCTCAGTTGGGAAGCTAAAATTCCTTGAAAGGATGTTAAAGCTAGGGATTGGGAAAAGGAGCTAATCACATTGAGGTTAGACCAATTTATTTAGGCATTTCCTGTGCACCCATTTGCACTGATGTAGAAGTAATGATCCACTACAATTCCTGTGCATCCATTTGCACTGATGCAGCAGTAAAGAGCCAGTTCATTAAGCTTGTAGATGTTGCTCTGCATGTTGCTCTGCCTGTTGCTCTACCTTGCTTGCTCGCTGTTGACAATGTCAGGCGGATGTTGCTACAACTTGTGCTCTACTCGAACCTTGAGGCCAAGGTTCTTTTTGAGGTGGGCAGTATTATTGTAAACTTAGCGAGTCACTCGGGGGAAGATATATTTTGGAATTTGAAAAATTATCTGTGGGACCCATTTTGAGCTTAGGCAGACGCTCAGTGCGTGAAGGTGCAACGTGGAGAAACTAGTTATAAATATAGTAGATGGCGTAGTGCATTTTTATGCTGAAGTTGTCAAGTGTTAGTTCTGTGTCTCATCTCATCCCCAATTCTGTATCAGTCTATTCCTCTTTGATGACCCAAAATATCATATTTAAATTTAATAATTAATTATATGATCTAAGCACTATTTACCATTACTCGACTTGAGTGTGCAGTCCGTAAAAAAATTTCGGAAAAGTTTTCAGGTGAAAAATGGATTAAAATGTGAATTAGAGCTTTAAAACTCAACTGAGTTGACTTTGGTCAACATTTTGAGCAAACAGACTCGGATCAGTGTTTTGATAATTTTGGTAGGTCTGTATCGTGATTTGGGACTTAGATGTATGCCCGGAATTAAATTTCGAGGTCCCTAGCCAGAGATATGGAATTTTGATAAAAAATTAAAAGTTTAAGTTCAAATAGTGACCGGATGTCAAATTATATGCAAACGACCCCGGAATAGAATTTTGATGATTCCAACAGCTTCGTATGGTGATTTTGGACTTAGGAGCGTGATCAGAATTTTATTTGGAAGTCCGTAGTAGAATTAGGCTTGAAATGCCGAAAGTTGAATTTTTGGGAAGTTTGACCGAGGGGTTGACTTTTTGATATCGGGGTCGAAATCCGATTCTGAAATTTTTTATAAATCCATTATGTCATTTATGACTTGTGTGCAAAATTTGAGGTCAATCGGAATTGATTTGATATGTTTCGGCGCAAAATATAGAAGTTGGAAGATTTGAAAACTCATAATTCGATTCGATGCGCGATTCGTAATTTCGGCGTTGTTTGGCATGGTTTGAAGCCTCAACTAAGTTCATATTGTATTTTGGGACATGTTGGTATATTTGGTTAAGGTACCGAGGGCCTCGGGTGGATTTCGGAAGGTTAACGGAATGAATTTCGGACAAAAAGGAGCTGCTGGAATTTTTCTGCTGCAGAAGCTGTTTTTGGACAGCAACCGGTGCAATCGCAGAGCTGACTTTGGAAGCTTATATCTCGAAATCTATAAGGAATCTGAACATTTTCAAAACATAAAAGTTGTAGCCCTTTGATTCTAGTTTCCAGAATAATAAACCATTTATCATTCAGACATTTATACAAAATGTTATGATCGATTGACTGAAACTGCTACTGCAAATTTTTGCTACAGCAGTGTGCATCGCCAGAAATTTCTGCTGCACAGGGCTGACTTTGGGAGCTTATATATCGCAATCTATAAGGAGTTGAGCAATGAGCAAAACATGAAAGTTATATTACTTTGTATCTAGTTTGCAGAACTTTAAACCGTTTGGCAGTTGGAGTTGAGTACAAGAAGTTATGATTGATACACTACAGGCTATCGAGGAAGAGTTTGATATTTTCAACATAAGCATGTAATGATCCAAAAGTCCATTTTTAGTTCTATAGATCGAAATTCGATTTCGAAACTTTTGACATTTTGATAATGAATTATAGGAGTGATCTGGAAAGTTTGGTCTAATTTCATCAAGTCGCGATTGAGTTTTAAGCGCGAAATATAAGTTAATTATTTAACGAGTGAAATTGGTATCACATTGAGCAAATGAGCTCCGAATTGAGTTTCGATTGAACGAATAGGTTTGTAGTTTTATTTGTGACTCATAGGAATAAGAATCGTCGAATTCCGAGTTCGTATGATGGAGTTAGAGTTTTTTTAGTGAAATAAAACTATTGGTGTAAATAGTCCTGGTGTGCACCTTTAGCGACCAGATGTGACACTTTTAGCGACGAGATTGGACTTTTAGCGACCGGAATATTATTTTTGGGGCAGAAACTTAAGGACCAAAAATGGTCATTTTCTTCATTTCGTTTTGGAGTTTTGGAGCACGGTTCTTGGGCGATTTTGAGGATTTCTTCAAGACTTCAACGTGGGTAAGTGTCCTATATCCAAATGTGATTATATTTCATAAATCCATGGTCATATTCATCATTTATTTCGGATTTAAATGGAAGAAATCAAGATTTTTGCAAAATCTTCCAAAAACAAAAATTTAAGATTAGGAGGTCGAGTTGTTATCGGATTTTGATAAAATTGGTATGGGTGGACTTGTAATTGAATGGGTTGTCGGATTTTGTAAGTTTCGCCGGATTCCAAGATGTGGGCCCCACGGATAAATTTTGAGCTAATTTCGGATTTTAATGAAAATATAATATTTTCTTATGAAAGTGATTACTATAATTTTTGTTGACTGTATCGAATTAATTATGACTAGATACGAGTCGATCGGAGTCAGAAATTCGAGGAAAAAGCATAATACTTGGTTAATTTTTCCCTAGGATTGGTATTGTTGTAATTATTGAAATGTGTTGAAAGTCGTGTGCACGAGGTGACGAGTGTGTACACGAGCTAAATTGCGAAAGATTATATTTTTAAATTGTGTAGATCACTGTTGCATATTTATTAAATTATTTTATCTTGTTATATTCTTCATCATTGATCTGAGATATATACTTCAAATTTGTTTGATCTTTTCTTACTAATTGTTTTACCTGTTTAGTTGAAACTTGGTTTCTTTTATTCTGTGCATTATTTGAAGGTTGATTTTCTTTAAATTAAATATAATTAATATGAAGTATTTGACATTTTTAAACTTGATATTGAAGCAACGTAGTAAAGATTTTGAAATATTATTTTCCTAAATTATTTACTCCTGAATATTTTTATACTAATTGTGAGGGAGCCGTGAGCTCTTTATTGTGGAAGAATATTATTGATGAATTATTTTGACATGAGCTGTGAGCTCTTTATTGTGGAAAACTATTATTGATGATTTATTTTGGCATGAGCTGTGAGCTCTTTATTGTGGCAAACTATTATTGATGATTTATTTTGGCATGAGCCGTGAGCTCTTTATTGTGGCAAACTATTATTGATGATTTATTTTGGCATGAGCCGTGAGCTCTTTATTGTGAAAAAATATTGTTGTTGAATTATTTTAGCAAGTTAAATTATTTGAGCACTTGAGGTGCAAATTGTGATATATTGCGATATTGATACGCATGCGGTGGTATAAGGTCTGGGTGTTGAAACGCATGCGGTGAGATAAGGGTGGCTTGATACGCGTGGCTAGTAGGGGAACTACTAGAAGTCATGCGGTGTGATAAGGATGGCTAAAACGCGGGATACTATTTCGAAAAAAATATTTTCTTTAAATAAATTGTGAAGGCTCCCGCGGTGATATAAGAAAATGAGATATTGTGAATTTATTTATGATTTGGGACTACGAGGCGGTACCTCGGGAGTGCCCTTGTTGATATTGATTTATGGCCGTAGTTGCCTTTGATTATTATTGTGATTTTCATAAAGTTGAAGGAAATTCTGTTTTGATTTCCACGAGATATTATTTGTAATTATTTGGTGTCATTAAATGTGACATACTATTTGATTCATTTTCAATGTCATTTTATTTTACTACATTGATAAACATTTTACCATGCCATTATTATATTCCAGTAGGGCCTCACCTGACCTCGTCACTACTCTACTGAGGTTAGGCTTGGCACTTACTGGGTACCGCTGTGGTGTACTCATACTACGCTTCTGCACATCTTTTTGTGCAGATCCAGGTATATTTTACCAGCCTAGACGTTATTGAGTTACCTGCGCACGGAGACTTCGAGGTATATCTGCCAGCGTCCGCAGACTCCGGAGTCCCCTTCTATCATTTTATGTTGCTTCCTTATATTTTATCTAAACCTTGACATATAGAGACATTGAGAATAAATTCTTAGAAGCTTGTGACTTATTTCTACCGGGTTTTGGGAGTTGAAATTGTTTGAATTGTAGTTTATTTGTTTCAGATATTTATTATTATTCCGCATTGATAGGCTTACCTAGTCTTAGAGACTAGGTGCCATCACGGCATCCTACGGAGGGAATTTGGGGTCGTGACAAGTTAGTATCAGAGCACTAGGTTCATAGGTGTTATGAGTCACAAGCAGGTTTAGTAGAGTCTTGCGGATCGGTACGGAGACGTCTGTACTTATCTTCGGGAGGCTATGGAACTGTTAGGAAAATATTCACTTCCTTGATTCCTTATCGTGCGGCATTGATTTAGCGTGAAACATATATCTCATATTCCTTTGTATCCACTCGTGTATGACATTGCGCACTCAATATCAGTTGTGTGTCGACGGTTCGTGATGCCGCAGATGGACTACGAGGGAGCCAGAGATGCTCAAACATTTCCTTAACGTGTGGTTCCGACTGAAGATGTGGGCGTATTGAGAGATCACCTAGTGAATCATGTGCGGGGTGCAACGGACATTGGCGTCTGGTTGATTTATACAAGCTGTGAAGATTATTATTGTGGATTATCGGACGTTGTGACCTATGACTTCGCGCTGAGTAGGGGGAGTCCACTACCAATGGGTGGATTGCGGGGTCATGTATTATATCAGTTTTGGCCTGAAATGTATATATGTGGTACTGAAAGGTTCCCTAAAATTTACACATGTTTAAGACCTGAGATTTTGTAGAGGATAAGGTTGGGACTTGCGGTATGTCCGCCTCCTTAATAATCCTATACTTCAATAGAAAAGGAGTTATAGAAACAACTCTAAATTTGTAGAAGGTCTACTCAGCATGGACGTCACTGTTGCGGATTTTGGAGTGCTTCGGAGTAAGTATAGTTGTTGACGGGATTCTAGACTATGTGGTTCGTGCCAAGATTTGTCTGTATGGAGCTCTACTTTTGTGATCGTTGTGTATAAATAAGGGTAAGGGTTACCCCAAAGAAGAATCAAAGAGTATGTTAAGAAATGGGTCAGCTCAACAGTGTTGAGTCAGCATAACAAAAGAAGAAATTTGCCTTGGGAGAGATAATTCTCCATCAGTGTTCGTGGTAAGCCTATGAAGAGGGCAGATCAGCCAATGCAACACTGCCCACTTGGCTCAGGCAGTCGTCCAGCCCAGTCTGCACATCGGATTACTCGGGGTGCTCCAGTAAGTTCTTTTAATGCACCACCGACATGAGTTCCTACAATGGTTATTCCAGTTATCTGGCACAGACTCAATATGAGCAGCCTAACCCGCAAAGGAGTTGTTATGAATACGGTGATACTAGGCACATCATGAGAAAAATTGTCAAAAACTTGGGAGAGACTTATTTCATCAAAGCACTCAGGCTAGGTGCCCCATTGCAGTTACTACACCACCCACACGACCAGTTAGGGGTGAAGGTCATATGAGTAAAAGGCGTCCTAGAGGTGGAGACCCAGCCGTTGATATATTTGTTTTATGATATGGCGGAGGTCGCTACATCAGATGGTGTCGTTACAGGTACGACCTCGATTTAATATAAAAGAATAATTTCCTTAAGTTGATTCGGTTCTCAATATCGAAACGAGCCTTCAGTGAGCTTCATAATTCTATAATCTACTTATGTGTTTACCCCTGTTGGGAGATTTTATGGAGATAACTACGCCTATCATTCCGTGTTGGTCACTAATAAGAGCTGCGAGGCTAAATGTGACTTTCTGTTACTCATTTCGGTAAATTTTTATGTAAATTCCGAATAATTAATTACAAATTGTGAATTATATACCATACCGGTGTGGGGTTCATTATGTGTTGTGATTTGGTGTAACCGAAATTATTTAAAAGGAGAAAATGGAAATTTTCAATTGGCACGATGTGCATATTACTTGTGATTCAGAACTGAGGATGAGATACTCATATTTTTATGTAAATTGATATGTTTAAACCGGGCTACGAGCTGCGGTGGAAGTTATATAAGGACGAGATCCTTGTGAGAAAAATTCTTGTGTTTAAGTTCTCCCTTGTGAAATTAAATTTGTACTATAGTACTAATAGGGAGTCAGGCATGTTAGGCTTATTTAAAAATTCTTATATGAAATTCTTTGGGCATAGTTGTCAAATTCGTGTTGTAATTATTAATTTTTAACCTACGAGATAGGTGCCCGCCTAGGTGGCATTAAATGTGACTCGTTAATTCGAGTAAATAATTATGAAGTCTTCATGCCTCGCATCTAAGTTATCAGTATTGTGAAGGTTTGCAACGAGATTTTTGTTAACATGAGGTTAAATGACGATTCTGTAATTGATTATGAACAACTATTAAGACCAAATTGATCCAAGAGGGTGCCTCATTTACAGGGTCAGACGAGTGTGAGTTAAGCTTTCAGAAGCTCAAGATCACTTTGACTCCGACACAAGCGTTGGTATTAGTTACATATTCAAGGTCTTATACTGTGTATTGTGATGCGTCGCGTATTGGTCTCGACGCGATATTGATGCAAGACGGTAGGGTGATTGCCTACGCATCCAGACAGTTAAAAGTGCATGAGAAGAATTATCATGTACATGACGTGGAGTTAGCAACTATTGTTCATGCCTTAAAACTTTGGCGGCATTATTTGTACGGTGTCCATTGTGAGGTCTACACCGATCACCGAAGTCTATAACATTTATTTAAACATAATGATCTTAATTTGTGGCAGCAGAGGTGGTTGGAGTTGCTTAAGAATTATGATATCACCATTCTCTATCATCCTGTGAAGGCCAATGTGGTAGCCGATGCCTTGAGTCGCAAGGTGGAGAGTTTAGGCAGCTTAGCATATTTACCGGTAGCAGAGAGGCCTTTGGCCTTGGATGTTCAGGCCTTGGCCAACCATTTTGTCAGTTTGGACGTTTTCGAGCCGAGTCGAGTTTTGGCTTGTGTGGTTTCTCAGTCTTCTCTTTATGATCGTATCAGGGAATGTCAGTATGATGACCCCCATCTACTTGTCCTTAAGGACACAGTTCAGCACGGCAATACCAAGGAAGTCACTATTGGAGATGAAGATGTATTACGGATGTAGGGCAGGCTATGTGTGCCAAATATAAATGGTTTTCGTGAATTGATTCTCCGGGAGGCTCACAGTTTGCGGTACTCCATACATTCGGGTGCTGCGAAGATGTAGCAAGACTTGAGACAACACTATTGGTGGAGGCGGATGAAGAAAGACATAATGAAATATGTAGCTCGGTGCCTATATTGTCAGCAGGTGAAATATGAGCATCAACGACCAGGTGGATTGCTTCAGAAGTTGGAAATTCCAGAATGGAAATGGGAGCAGATCACTACGGATTTCGTTGTTGGGCTCCTACGGACTCGGAGGAAGTTCAATGCAGTTTGGGTGATTGTGGATAGATTGACTAAGTCAGCTCATTTTATTCCTGTGATTACTATTTACTCTTCAGAGCAGCTGGCTCAGGTATATATTCGCGAGATTGTCAGACTTTACGGTGTACCGATATCCATCATCTCTGACCGGGGTACACAGTTTACCTCATGGTTTTGGAGGGCTTTACATAGAGGGTTAGGTACTCGTGTGGAGTTGAGTACAACATTTCACCCTCAGATGGACGGGCAGTCCGAACGCACTATTCAAATACTAGAGGATATGCTTCGTGCGTGTGTGATAGATTTTGGGGGTGCTTGGGATCAGTTCTTAAAACTTGCGGAGTTTGCTTACAACAACAATTACCAGTCAAGCATCCAGATGGCTCCGTATGAGGCCTTGTATGGTAGGCGGTGCCGGTCTCCAGTGGGTTGGTTCGAACCAGGCGAGGCTAGACTTTTGGGTACAGACTTGGTTCAGGATGCCTTGGAAAAGGTTAAGTTGATTCAGGATCGACTTCGTACAGCCCAATCTAGACAGAAGAGTTATGCGGATCGGAAGGTTCGTGATGTTGCATTCATGGTTGGTGAGCGGGTATTGCTACGGGTTTCGCCTATGAAGGGTGTGATGAGGTTCGGGAAGAAGGGCAAGTTGAGCCCTAGGTATATTGGGCCTTTTGAGATTCTTGAGAGAGCTAGAGAGGTGGCTTACAGACTTGCACTACCACCTAGTCTTTCTGCGGTTCATCCGGTATTCCATGTTTCTATACTTCGAAAATATCACGGCGATCCGTCTCATGTGTTAGACTTCAGTTCGGTTCAGTTGGACAAGGATCTATCTTATGTTGAGGAACCAGTAGCTATTTTAGATAGGCAGGTTCGAAAGCTGAGGTCAAAGAACATTGCTTCTGTAAAGGTTCAGTGGAGGGGTCATCCGATCGAGTAGGGGACTTGGGAGGTCGAGAATGATTTACGCAGCTGTTATCCACACCTATTCACCAGCTCAGTTGCTTTTTCTAACTCCGTTCGAGGACGAACGTTTGTTTTAGAGGTGGAGAATGTGATGACCCAAAATATCATCTTTAAATTTAATGATTAATTATGTGATCTAAGCACTATTTACCATTACTCGACTTAAGTGTGCAGTCCGTAAAAAAATTTCAGAAAAGTTTTCAGGTGAAAAATGGATTAAAATGTGAATTAGAGCTTTAAAACTCAACTGAGTTGACTTTGGTCAACATTTTGAGCAAACAGACTCGGATCAGTATTTTGACAATTTTGGTAGGTCTGTATCGTGATTTGGGACTTAGGTGTATGCCCGGAATCAAATTCCGAGGTCCCTAGCCAGAGATATGGAATTTTGATAAAAAATTAAAAGTTTAAGTTCAAATAGTGACCGGATGTCAAATTATGTGCAAACGACCTCGGAATAGAATTTTGATGATTCCAACAGCTCCGTATGGTGATTTTGGACTTAGGAGCGTGATCGGAATTTTATTTGGAAGTCCGTAGTAGAATTAGGCTTGAAATGCCGAAAGTTGAATTTTTGAGAAGTTTGACCGAGGGGTTGACTTTTTGATATCGGGGTCAAAATCCGATTTTGAAATTTTTTATAAATCCATTATGTCATTTATGACTTGTGTGCAAAATTTAAGCTCAATCGGAATTGATTTGATATGTTTCGGCGCAAAATATAGAAGTTGGAAGATTTGAAAACTCATAATTCGATTCGATGTGTGATTCGTAATTTCGGCGTTGTTTGGCATGGTTTGAAGCCTCAACTAAGTTCATATTATATTTTGGGATATGTTGGTATATTTGGTTAAGGTACCGAGGGCCTCGGGTGGATTTCGGAAGGTTAACGGAATGAATTTCGGATAAAAAGGAGCTGCTGGAATTTTTCTGCTGCAGAAGCTGGTTTTGGACAGCAACCGGTGCAATTGCAGAGCTGATTTTGGAAGCTTATATCTCGAAATCTATAAGGAATCTGAACATTTTCAAAACATGAAAGTTGTAGCTCTTTGATTCTAGTTTCCAGAATGATAAACCATTTATCATTCAGATATTTATACAAAATGTTATGATCGATTGACTGAAACTGCTACTGCAGATTTTTGCTACAGTATTGTGCATCGCCAGAAATTTCTGCTGCACAGGGCTGACTTTGGGAGCTTATATCTCGCAATATATAAGGAGTTGGGCGATGAGCAAACCATGAAAGTTGTAGTACTTTGTATCTAGTTTGCAGAACTTTAAACCGTTTGGCAGTTGGAGTTGAGTACAAGAAGTTATGATTGATACACTACAGGCTGTCGAAGAAGAGTTTGATATTTTCAACATAAGCATGTAATGATCCAAAAGTCTATTTTTAGTTCTAGAGATCGAAATTCGATTTCGAGACTTTCGACATTTTGATAATGAATTATAGGAATGATCTGGAAAGTTTGGTCTAATTTCTTCAAGTCGCGATTGAGTTTTAAGCGCGAAATATGAGTTAATTGTTTAAGGAGCGAAATTGGTATCACATTGAGCAAATGAGCTCTGAATTGAGTTTCGATTGAAAGAATGGGTTTGTAGTTTTATTTGTGACTCATAGGAATAAGAATTGTCGAATTCAGAGTTCGTATGATGGAGTTAGAGCTTTTTTAGTAAAATAAAATTGTTGGTGTAAATAGTCCTGGTGTGCACCTTTAGCGACCAGATGTGACACTTTTAGTGACGGGATTGGACTTTTAGCGAACGGAATAGTGTTTTTGGGGCAGAAACTTAAGGACCAAAAATGGTCATTTCCTTCATTTCGTTTTGGAGTTTTGGAGCACGGTTCTTGGGCGATTTTGAGGATTTTTTCAAGACTTCAACTTGGGTAAGTGTCCTATATCCAAATGTGATTATATTTCATAAATCCATGGTCATATTCATCATTTATTTCGGATTTAAATGGAAGAAATCAAGATTTTTGCAAAATCTTCTAAAAACGAAAATTTAAGATTTGGAGGTCGAGTTATTATCGGATTTTGGTAAAATTGGTATGGGTGGACTCGTAATTGAATGGGTTATCGGATTTTATAAGTTTCGCCGGATTCCGAGATGTGGGCCCCACGGACAAATTTTGAGCTAATTTAGGATTTTAATGAAAATATAATATTTTCTTATGAAAGTGATTACTATAATTTTTGTTGACTGTATCGAATTAATTATGACTAGATACGAGTCGATCGGAGTCGGAAATTCGAGGAAAAAACATAATACTTGGTTAAATTGAAGTAAGTCGAAGTAAGTGACTTGTCTAACCTTGTGTGCGGGAAATTTTTCCTAGGATTGGTATTGATGTAATTATTGAAATGTGTTGAAAGTCGTGTGCACGAGGTGACGAGTGTGTACACGGGCTAAATTGCGAAAGATTATATTTTTAAATTGTGTAGATCACTGTTGGCATTTATTAAATTATTTTATCTTGTTATATTCTTCATCATTGATCTGAGATATATACTTCAAATTTGTTTGATCTTTTCTTACTAATTGTTTTACCTGTTTAGTTGAAACTTGATTTCTTTTATTCTGTGCATTATTTGAAGGTTGATTTTCTTTAAATTAAATATAATTAATATGAAGTATTTGACATTTTTAAACTTGATATTGAAGCAACGTAGTAAAGATTTTAAAATATTATTTTCCTAAATTATTTACTCCTGAATATTTTTATACTAATTGTGAGGGAGCCGTGAGCTCTTTATTGTGGAAGAATATTATTGATGAATTATTTTGACATGAGCTGTGAGCTCTTTATTGTGGAAAACTATTATTGATGATTTATTTTGGCAGAGCCATGAGCTCT
Organism: Nicotiana tabacum; assembly: GCF_000715075.1. Taxonomy (NCBI): domain Eukaryota; kingdom Viridiplantae; phylum Streptophyta; class Magnoliopsida; order Solanales; family Solanaceae; genus Nicotiana; species Nicotiana tabacum. Next base: position 124,824,801 of record NC_134102.1, on the reverse strand, counting down.
TTATTGTGGCAAACTATTATTGATGATTTATTTTGGCATGAGCCGTGAGCTCTTTATTGTGGTAAACTATTATTGATGATTTATTTTGGCATGAGCCGTGAGCTCTTTATTGTGAAAAAAATATTATTGTTGAATTATTTTGACTAGTTAAATTATTTGAGCACTTGAGGTGCAAATTGTGATATATTGTGATATTGATACGCATGCGGTGGTATAAGGTTTGGGTGTTGAAACGCATGCGATGAGATAAGGGTGGCTTGATACGCGTGGCTAGTAGGGGAACTACTAGAAGTCATGCGGTGTGATAAGGGTGGCTAAAACGCGGGATGCTATTTCGGAAAAAATATTTTCTTTAAATAAATTGTGAAGGCTCCCGCGGTGATATAAGGAAATGAGATATTTTGAATTTATTTATGATTTGGGACTACGAGGCGGTACCTCGGGAGTGCCCTTGTTGATATTGATTTATGGCCGTAGTTGCCTTTGATTATTATTGAGATTTTCATAAAGTTGAAAGAAATTCTGTTTTGATTTCCACGAGATATTATTTGTAATTATTTGGTGTCATTAAATGTGACATACTATTTGATTCATTTTCAATGTCATTTTATTTTACTACATTGATAAATATTTTACCATGCCATTATTATATTCCAGTAGGGCCTCACCTGACCTCGTCACTACTCTACTGAGGTTAGGCTTGACACTTACTGGGTACCGCTGTGGTGTACTCATACTACGCTTCTGTACATCTTTTTGTGCAGATCCAGGTACATTTTACCAGCCTAGACGTCATTGAGTTACCTGCGCACGGAGACTTCGAGGTATATCTGCCAGCGTCCGCAGACTCCGGAGTCCCCTTCTATCATTTTATGTTGCTTCCTTATATTTTATCTAGACCTTGACATATAGAGACATTGTGAATAAATTCTTAGAAGCTTGTGACTTATTTCTACCGGGTTTTGGGAGTTGAAATTGTTTGAATTGTAGTTTATTTATTTCAGATATTTATTATTATTCCGCATTGATAGGCTTACCTAGTCTTAGAGATTAGGTGTCATCACGACATCCTACGGAGGAAATTTGGGGTTATGACATCCTCATCTCCATTCTTAGATTTCTGTTGCATTGTCCTTATTATCATTAGCAATTATTTTGTAATTCCCATTAATGTTGAGTTAATACAATTAGTTGATTTGGTATATTATCTGAGTTGTTTCAATTTTTGCACTGCACCAACAATAAAACACATACAGAGAGATAGAAAGAGAGAGAGATAGAGACTGACAGAGAGAGACCTGTCACCTGAGTAGTCGTCGCCGATGCCGGTCACAACTGCTGAAGTCGCCGGTTGAAGAGAGGAGAGACACTGTTAGCGTGAGAGAAGAGAGAATGTGGGAAAGGAAAATAGAATTAGAAAAATTAAACCCTAAATAATTTACGTTATCCGACTACCTAAATAATATCTGACTAAGTAATCGTATATTATTTAATTAAATTTTTATTTAAAATTTCCGACTACTGTAGTCGGAAACTATCAGGAAAATGCGATCAAAAGTGGTTTGACTTTCCTATATTATATTCCTATAATAATCGGAAAATTATACGCGTGAAAATTTACGCGAAACTTTACGATAATAGTAGTCGAAAAAGTAGTCGGCAAAATTCTAAAAAAAATATAAATATAAATAAATATTTTCCGATTACTGTAGTTGGAAATTTACGACTGACATTTTATAGTCGAAAATGGTAGTCCGAAAAAAGTTTTTTTCTAGTAGTGAGTGATCGTTTGAGCAATGAACTCAACCAAAATAGCTTCCCCTGCCTTCAAGTGCTTCAAGAACAATCAATGGAGGAATTGCCCATTCCACAAAATCATCGTAAATTTAAAGCTGCAACCTAGCCCCCTTTTCGCCAGTTTGTCTGCTACTTGATTTTGTTCACAAAAAGCTTTCGTTTCCATTTACAGTATTGAAGCGCATAAGATAGTCTGCCGACTGCCTCTAATGTCAAATCCATTATCTCATACGATAAATCTTATTTTCTTACTCTAAAGTCTAAAAGTGATTCCTTGCCGACGGTTGAAAAAATTATTTTGGGTATCGATAGTTATAAATTATAGTACATAATTAGTCAATCAAGCGCTCGATAGTTATAAATTATAGTACATAATTAGTCAATCAAGCGCCCAAATATGTTAAAAGCTCTTTAAATCTTGTCTACTGTCAGTGTATAAATTCTTTTATACATTGACTTACCATAAAAAGTACTAAACATTTTGTAACAAGTCTATTATGATAAACTGAAAAGTAAAGAAATTATCTAGTATATATAGCCTATTAAACTGCATTAATAGTATATTCTTTTTTATATTATTGGTATATACTCGAGTAAATTTCATGGGTGGTCATTCAACTTTGTGTTCATTACGCAAAAGTTATTTTTTTTCTTTTTGTTACGTAAAAATCATCCAACTTTGTGTTAATTACCCAAAAGTCACTTTTCTTTCTTTTGTTATACAAAGATTATTTTACCCTGCCCTATTTATCACAAAAGTCACCTTGGCCATATTTTATAATACTTTTACTTGAAAAGTCTATTATGTCTTTGACATTATAAATTTTCTCATTTATGTATAATATCTTTTATATTATATACTATATAATATATTTTTACCTAGGTATTTTACTTACAATTAAAATAATTTTAAATTATTTTATTTATTATTTTTATAATATATCTATACATTTAATTTTTTCATGACACTCAATTTGTTGAATCATATTCAAACATGAACATGTTTTAAATAAAAAATAATAAAAAACTATTTATTTTTTAATATTTATTTAAAATAATAAAAACAGATTTGTTTAACAAATGATAGCTTTTTATAGTCAATAAAAATTTTAAAAGAAGTTTCAAAGATATTTTGTGTTTAGTATTAAGTTTTTTAAAGCTTTATCTGTTAATATTATATATTTAAAAGTATTAATCTGATGTGCTATTTTGCTAAATGTGGGTATTTTATTTATTAAATTAATGGGTATGGTTTGGATGATAAATCAATGAGCTTTTTTTTTTTTTTATTAAACATAGTTCATTAAGCATGATTAAGAACGTTGACTTGATATTTGTTCACGGTAATATTATTGACAAATTTAATAATGCTACTTATATATCTTGAAAATTAATATTAAGAAAAAAAATTAAATGATACGAATATATTATAAAAATAATAAATAAAATAATATTAAGTTATTTTAATTATAAATAAAATATCTGGGTAAAAGTATATTATATGGCATATAATATAAAAGTATTACATAAATGGAAGGATTTATAATGTCAAGGGCATAATAGATTTTTTAGGTAAACTATTTATAAAACCTGGTCAAAGTGATTATTAGTAAAATGATTTTTGTGTAAAAAAAAGAAAGAAAAATAACTTTTAGGTAATGAACACAAAGTTGAATAACTTTTACGTAACAAAAAAAAAAAAAAAATTTTAGGTAATGAACATAAAGTTGAATGTCCATCCATAAAATTTACTCTATGTACTCCATAACTTAATCCATTTTTACATATGCTTTATTGTATATAACGTGGAGCCCATGGTAGAGTCCGATTGTGCCCGTGACTCAAGAAAGTCGCAGTTTCCCACTAGAGCTATCAGAAAATGCAACTTGAGGCAGATATTTCAACATGGAAATGCCCAAACTTTCAACTTATTATATAATTATTCTATTTGTCCAGATTTAATCACACAAAATTCCAAAGATTAACAGTCACTAAATCGTCAAAATATTCTACACAAATTCAGCTATACCAATCCTCATTTGCTCATCTGGATCAAGGGAATGAAATGATTAAGCATGATTTGACATCATGTTTGCATTTTAGGTAAAAGTGACAACCTTACAGAATTTAAGACGAGCAATGATCAATAATACAACCCAGAAAAAACAAAACAAAACCTATAAAAAAAAAGGGTATATGCAATTATGCATCTCTTTAACCTTAATCAAATGTCACCACTCTTTATTTTAACCATTTCGTTACACAAAGAAATTTTTATTTGTAGAAACAATAGATTATAATAATACTCCACTAATATGCATCTGTTATAAGAAAAATCAAATTATGGTGAATGTCTACTCTTCCTCCATGATCTTCTCAAATGCTTAATGACATATTCAATGACATATTTCTATGCTTAATGACATATTCAATGACATATTTTTCTTCACTTTTCATGCCTATATAAAGGCCTTGTAATAGATAGGAAAATACACACAATTGAAGAAGAAAACCTTTTCCTTCTCTCTATCTCCATTTTTTGTTCATGTTTTACTAAATTGCTTTTATTTCATAACAATATGTCTTGTTCATGTTTTACTAAGTTGCTTTTATTTCATAATACGTTATCAGCACGATGCTCTAACCAACTGAGATTATGTGCTTTAATCGAATTTTATCTTCTTTCAATAAGAGTTAGTCAAAAAAAATTTCGATCTAGTAAGCTTTACTTTTAAATTCTTATGTCAGCATATGTTTGCTAATTCATGTCTAGCTTTGAGTTTACACTTATATGCAATATGACAACATGATAATCAAACCAAAAATCTTAATCTACATATATGTGTGACACTTAGCTTCAATTATTTTTTTATGCCTACATGGTTAGAAAAGAAAAAGAATTCCTAACACTTGTATTCCATATATATTTGATTAGAGCACTGTTATCTTCTTATATCAAAAGTAGCTTTAATGTTTAGTAAAATTTATTTGTGGATTGAGTAGGATAAGTAAAAATTTATTTTTCACTATTTTAATGATTCATGCTATTAAAATATAATAATAATAATAATAATAATAATACTCGTAACTATTTTATTTTAATAAGATAAAATATTAGTACAAGAAGTATGTACTACACCAAAATTTTTATTTGTGATAGTTCTTATCAAATTAACACGTTGAATCATTTCTATATGGAAAGCATATAGTAGTAGATAGTAGAGAGAGATTTGTCTCCTAATTTTTCTTTGATTCCCTGATTAACCTAAAGGTTCTGCTATATCTCTTTGTTTTTCTAGAGAGTATAATACTTAATTTTCATAAAAATGTATGGTAACTAGTAGTACTATATTATTCTATTTGATATATCATTTTTCTTTAATGTTTTGGTCATATCACTTTCATCTTGAAGTAAGCTTATTGCAGCAAAGACCACATGTGAATTTTTAATATTATTTTATATTTTTATATATCTGTTTGACACTAATTACTTAGCTGATTTGAGTAAACGAAAAGCCTATTGTTGAGAATTATATCCAAATGATATTATGAAGAGTTTAACTCAAAAGGTAAGCATTTTTTTCGTATTTGAAATTGTTTTTATCCTTTGCTATTAATGATATCAACTTCAATGAGTTCAAGTCACAATGAACCATGAGGGTAAGACATCAGGATCAAGTCTTGATGCTCCATGATGATAAGAGTTGGGTTTGAGTCACAATTCATTATGGCCTAACATGCCTTTATATTGGCAAGATATTAGGTTTGAGTCCCACTATACCATATTGATGATATAATAATGACTAAAGAAAAATAATATATTTTTCATGAAAAGGCATGAATATTGCCCCACTTGATTTGCTCCATTCTTGAAGTGAATGTGGTAGTGGCGCATAACAAGTCTAAATGAAGATAAGTGGTTGAGTTCCAAAGATCAAAATAATAATAATTATCACTATGATTATAAAAGGAGAACAATATGGGTTCTCAAAATAGTCCTTCAAAATGTGAAGGCAATGTTTACCATCAAATTGATATGAAAAATAATAAAGCACGGCGTTGATTATGATCCAAAGAGAATGTGACTTGTGATAAGCATTAAGAATGAAGACTCATTCCTAAAGGTGAATGTGGCAATATATGATAAAAGTAATGAATAAAGACATGCAATGCATGATTAGATGAATACCATACAACTCACCTCTGAGGGAGGTTTGAGTGAAATAAAGAGAATAAATATTATTGTGTGGTTATATGAATATGTCATTGGTCGGGTACATGTGATACGCCAAAAAAAAATATATATTTTGGTGTGCCTTATAAAAGGTTATTAAAGGAAAAATTAAAGCAAGAAGTGATTTTGCTTATGATGATTTTAACCATGACAATTTATTAAGATATAAGTTTCTCCGTAAAGGAGACATTTATCATATGAATGGTGTGATAAAAGATCTTGTAGTACAAAAGTTATTAAGAGCTCCGAAAAAATTAATTTGTTACTACCCGAATGAATAAAATTATTCACGACATTGATATTATAAAGTCTCAAAAGAAACTTTTTGAGTTTCAAATGTATAAGTCAAAGTGGTTGGCATTTTGAGACTATAAATGAATGAAATGTTGAATATCTTCATATTTCTATAATCATAAGGGGTAAATATGAAAGATGGCCCGATTTTCTTTCTATGTGTACTACACAAATATAAGCATGATGATGGAATCATATGTCACAAGTAAACTAGAGGTTTACTGAAACAAATATTAGTTGGCATGACTGGTTGACCATTTCGGTTCAATTATGATGCGAAAAATTAATTAAGAATTATATTGGCATATATTGAAGAAATATAAGATTCTTCAAGAATTTTTCTGTGCTGCTTATTCTCATGATATACCAGTTAAGGTTGGGATTGAATCCCTTAATTTTTGGAATGAATAAAAGGTGATAAATATATGGGCCCAGTCACCTTCCACGTGGATCGTTTACTATTAAATTATTTTAATAAATGCATCTATTCTATGGTCACATGTGCATTTGTTATCAACTTGTAGTTTGGCTTTTGCAAGATTGATTGCTCAAATTATTAGAGCACAGTTCCAGAATATAAATTATGATGATTTATCTTGATAATACTGGTTTAAATCCAAGTTGGTTTAACATAAATTATATGCCTCCAATTATATCTAAACCATTGGTTATGAGAACAAAATTGCCAAAATAAAATAAAATTTGGTATGTGATGTATTATTTAATATTTAACAGCACTTGTACGCATCTAGCCAAGTTATGATAAGTTCTCCCTATCACAATCGGTTCAGGGGTCAGGAACCAAATAATTTTCATCTAGAAATATGAATGTGCTATATGATTTAATTGTTCCACCACAATGCACAAAGATGGATTCCCAAATAAGGCTAGTGATATGTGTTAGTGATCCCAACAATAGGGGGAGAAAATGGGCAGCTGAAAAAGTAATGCATGTAATGAATTATTATGAGTACACCGAGATCCTCGTACGACAACATGTGAACTTGAAGTTCAAGTGATAATTCATTTGCAAAATATTACCAGGCGTATTTGCTGACCCAAAGCTAAATGTCATATTCAGCTACTAATGCTCCAAGTAAAATAAAGTTCATAATGAATAGAGTCCATGGCATGCATAAAGCATAATAGACTAATCGGTTCCAAAGATAAAACTCCTTGAAGAAGGAGAGGAGCAAATATTCAAGATGGTCATAATAAGGAGGCAAGTGCTCTACAAGAGCACCACGACATAACACTTCCTAAGATCTCATGAGAGAGGCTCAGGTACCTGAAAATAATAAGATAAAGAGATCTCAATAAGTTATGTCTTTATTGGGTAATAGTAGAACCGATATAAAATGATCATCGACGATATTGTTAATATAATGTAGCGCTCAATATTATTAATATTGACGAGAATCTTGAGCTCAAATCTGTCATGAAATTTGGACAGATAAATGATTGGCCAAATGAAAAATACGCAATGAAAATTGATTTCACATGAAAAATATGAAGTTGGACGGATAGTCCCAACACCTGAAAGTATAAAGCCAGTGGAGGTATAAATATGTTCTTTGCAGGAAAACAAGGGTCAAGTCGATAGACATAAAGACGACTTGTGTCACAAGAAGATTTGTAAATATCCTGGCATTGATTATATAGAGACATGTTCTCCTGTGGTGGATGTCGTCATTTCAGGTTTTAATCTGGCAATAAAAAAAAACGTGATATGCGTATAATGAAAATCATTGAAGGATTTAAATTGTTCTGAAGCATATTAAGGTTTCCAAGTAATTTATTAAATAAAGCTTCAAAAATCCTTATACGGATTGAAACAATTAGGGCACATGTGGTATAATCGCCTGAGTGAGTACCTGTTGAAAGAAGGGTACAAGAATGATTCAATTTGTCCTTGTGTCTTTATAAAAAGATCTGGATCTAAATTTATTATAATCACCGTGTATGTTGATGATTTAAATATCATTGGAACTCCTAGGGAGCTTCCTAAAGCAGTAAAGCTTCCTAAAGTAGTAGACTATTTAAAGAAAGAATTTGAAATGAAAGATCTTGGAAAGACAAAATTTTAACTTGGTCTACAAATTGAGTATATGAAAGATGAAATTTTTGTCCATCAATCAACATACACTAAAATGATTTTAAAGCGATTTTATATGGATAAAGCACATCCATTCCGACCTCATGAAAATAATGAAGAGCTTCTTGGTCCCGACGTACCATTTCTTAGTGCAATTGATGCACTAATGTATCTTTCTAACATTATAAGGTTTGACATAATTTTTTCAGTTAATGTCTTAACAAGATATATCTCTGCTCCTACAAGGAGACATTGGAATAGAATCAAATACATATTACGGTATCTAAAAGGGACTACCAGTATGAGATTATTTTATGAAAATGATTGCAGTCCTGATCTTGTTGGTTATGCCGATGCTGGGTATTTATATGACCCACAAAAGATTCGATCTCAAACAGGCTATGTGTTTACATATGGAGGCACTGCCATATCTTGACGATCGACTAAGCAATCAATCGTGGCTACTTCATCTAATCATGCTGAGATAATTGATATTCATGAAGCAAGTCGAGAATGTGTATGGTTGAGGTCTATAATACATCTTATTCGAGACAAATATGGTTTGAAGTGTGACAAATTACCCACAATTTTGTATGAAGACAATGCAGCATGCATAGCCCAGTTGAAGGGAGGATTCATAAAAGTGGATAAGACAAAGCATATTTCACCAAAGATTTTTTTTCACACATGATCTTCAAAAGAATGGTGATATCAATGTGCAACAGATCCGTTCAAGTGATAATATGGCTGATTTATTCACCAAATCTCTACCGACATCAACCTTCAAGAAACTAGTGTACAAGATTGGGATGCGAAGGCTCAAGGATGTGAATTGATGCTCTCATCAGGGGGAGTTAATACGCGTTGTACTCTTTTTTCCTTACAAGATTTTGTCCCACTGGGTTTTTCTTGCAAGGTTTTTAACGAGGCAACCAAAAGGCGTATTTCTAAACATGTGTACTCTTTTTCCTTCACTAGGATTTTTTTTTCCATAAGGTTTTTTCCTAATAAGGTTTTAATGAGGCACATTATCTATGGACATCCAAGGGGGAGTGTTATAAGAAAAATCAAATTATGGTGGATATCTACTCTTCCTCCATGATCTTCTCAAATGCTTAATGACATATTCAATGACATATTTCTATGCTTAATGATATATTCAATGACATATTTTTCTTCACTTTTCATGCATATATAAAGGCCTTGTAATAGATAGGAAAATACACACAATTGAAGAAGAAAACCTCTTCCTTCTCTCTATCTCCATTTTTTATTTATGTTTTACTAAATTACTTTTATTTCATAACAACATGTCTTGTTCATGTTTTACTAAGTTGCTTTTATTTCATAACAGCATCATAATAAAATACAGGAATTTTCAAGCGAAGCAGAGTCACTTCCAAAAGTAGAAACACTTAGAACTTCTGCTAAGGGTAATTAACAACTTTTGGTCCTTTAGGAGGCACAATATACTAGACGAAGAATTGAACTTGATCTTACTTACGGCAAAGGCTAATAATAGCATCACGTTAGTGAACTACAACGCCAACTAAAAAGAAAAAAGAAAATAATTAAGACCAGTAAATATGCATGTTCACTCTCAAATATTGAGGGGAAAAAAACCGAGAATCTAATTATCTACAAATGTTCATTCATTAGGGTAGTAGGAAAATTTTAATTTTATCTTAATTTGAACCAACTACAATATTTTATTTTAAAACAAATAAAATTGGAATAGCACCGGTTTTTTTATTTTATATTTTTTGGGTATCCGAAAGTGTATGGGCGCTAGGAACTACCTCCGTCTTTACTTCTTTTGTTGCTAGTAATAGGAACTCCTTTAATGTTTTGACAGTGAAAATACTAGTATATTAATTAACTAATTTGTCTCTATACCATGATTTATAATATTACGGTTGAAGTGATAGCTCATGGAAGAGGAAGCACTGATGGTGTGAAAATATTTACACAATCAGATCATTTATTATATTATTATGGATAAATTTCTCGATAAGTATTAATTGATAAGTATTCGGATAAAAGTAGGTTATAATCTAATTTTTTTTATATTATACTATTAGTATATATAATTCATTACATTTACATATACATCTTCTATGTTTTATCCATAGATGTAGACATTGGCGAGAACATGGCAAATTGCAACACCTTATGTGGCTAATAATGCATTCAAGAGAATTTGAGTAAATATCTAATTTGCTTGTGCTGCCAGCTAAAACCTTGGGGACACATGGTTTCTAGAACTTAATTTCTTTAATATTTCTCTTTACTCTAATTCATACTTTTGCATCCTATATAAACCCACCTTCTATAATCTTTGCAAAATCAAACAAAGCAACAATCTACTTATAACTACTAAAGTTGATAGTTATATCAATCATTAAGAAATTTTAGACTCTTAGAAATGGCTTCTAAGAAAACTACTTCTCTTGCTCTCTTTCTTCTTGTCAACCTTCTCTTTTTCTCCCTTGTGAGTGCATGTGGCACTTGCCCAAGTCCTAAACCAAAACCAAAACCAAGTCCTAGCCCATCCAAAGGCAAGTGCCCAATTGATACTCTAAAATTAGGTGTTTGTGCTAATGTTTTAGGCAATTTGCTTGGACTTGTGATTGGTAATCCTCCAAAGAAACCTTGTTGCACTCTCATTCAAGGTGTTGCTGACCTTGAGGCTGCTATTTGTCTATGCACTGCCATTAAAGCCAACATTCTTGGGATTAACCTTAATGTCCCTCTTTCTCTAAGCCTTCTTCTTAATGTTTGTGGAAAACAGGTTCCATCTGGCTTCCAGTGTCCTTGATCAACGTCCACATATTTTGATTTGAGTTTTAGATTTCATTTTGTTACTTATATGTAAGTGTGTATGTAAGGTTAAATTCTAGTGTGTGGTAACTTCTCGTTTCCTTTGTTGCTATGGTTGTGTATTTGGTGGGAATTAAGTAGCGTCAAATAAGTCCCTTTTAGTATTTCCTAAAAACAGGGTTTTCTAGGGGACGTACTTACTCTTGATTATGGACTTCTTGTATTTCACAATATAGAAATCTATTTACTTGTTGTAAGCTTTTTTCTCCTTATATGAAAAAAATTGTGTAATGAGTATTGTCATTCATCATATAACTCTCTGTTGATATTTCGAAGTCATCTCTATTTGAATTAGTGAGATACTCCTAATTGAGAATCACAAGTATTAATTGAATGCTCAAGTACTTTAAATAGAGCAGAAGAGTTAGCTAGATACACTTAACAAGGGCCCACGTTCAACTCCAATGAGTACATTAGTAAACAAATTAAAGCTATAAACAAAGCTAGATAGTGTATGAATCAAAATCTATCTCTAGAATATAAGTCAAAATGACATCGGTAAAGCATCTCCAAGTCGTCATGGGTCGAAGTGATCTAATCAACAATGAAGTCGAAGAGTCATCAAGGATCAAGGCCGAGGTCGAGCACCCTTAACAGAGTTATAACGGCTAGTTTCAAGATAAGACAAAAGAGAATATTTTAGTGGGTATTCTCTGCACTTATACTGTTAGGGTTTTTAGGAACATGTTCCCTATAAATAGAAAGAGACACAATGATAGGGGACAAGTGATATTTCATTTGTAAAAGACACTTTGACTTTAAAGGAGAGAATCGGATCTCACTGCAAGAATACAAACACAACCTTTTTGCTAAGATTTTTGTCTACATTTTCCCACCATATCCGAGAATAACTCAGATATTCAAAGGATTGCCCATCACTTGTCAGAAAGAACATTCACTGATTCCATCATTTCTTGGGTGACTCATTCATTCTATTTACTTAAATGTCATTTATTGCTATTCAACAATATTTAATGCTATATTATTTCCTTTGACTTCTGAAGTATTGGTTGTATGCAGCCGCCGCTATTAAAATATATCTACATAGTATTTATTACACTTCTAAGAACTTCATCTTTGAGATATTATTGTTAACTAAGATTGACCCCCATTTACATAAATTTAATTAGTTTAATCGAGATCCATATTTTTTGGTCAAATAATTTCGCGTCGTCTGTGGGGATTTCTTTGTTAATTTTATAGTTTCTTTCAGATCTGTAACTAACACAAGTCACTAACTTCACAAACCCCAAAGATCTTCTTCTCTCTTTGTACGTACAGAAACCAACATGGCAGGTAACCAAGGAGAGAAGACTAGAATAACAAGTGATCTCCCTAGCAACCTCATGAATGCTATCAACGAGAGCTGCGAAACTGTGGGCGAGGACGTGACGCCCAGCGCTTTCCCTAGGCGCGAGAGGTCGCCTCCCCCCACTGCAGCAAAACAAACCTAGTAGAAAAGGAGCCTCCACATCCACAGAGGAAGGAACGCCCCCAGCTGTGAAAGAACTCCTCGAAGCATGGCTGACCGACACGCTGGTGAGCGTCCTCAACAGACCCGTTCCAGGAATGACTACAGAAACCGCAAGATCTTGCATGATACAACAAACGGATGAGCACTGCAACCGACCAAGCCCTCCGATGACAGGTATAACTCACAATATTACTAACAGTGTAGGTGACAGTGCCCACACTGTCGTTCTAAATAGGGTGGAAGAAATGAAGAATGAAAACAAAGCACTCCAAGATCAGATGAAAGAATACCAAGAACAAGTCTACAAGATACCGGGCGCTCCTAAGTTGTTGCCAAAAAGGAACGCCGGTAGGTTCGTAGAGCAGCCGTACAATGATAACGCACCCCCGCACGCCATACCAAAGACCTTCAAAATACCGCCCTACCTCAGGATATACAACAGGACGACCGATCATGAAGATCATGTGACCCATTATGTCACCGCCATGATGGAAAAGGAACAAGTGTCCTTTATTTTGTTGAAGAAGTTTGGCGAAACCCTTACGGGAGGAGCATTGACATGGTACTCACAGTTACCAGCCCGTTCCGTAGAGACTTTCGAGGAAATGGCCGATAAGTTTGTAACTGCCCATGCTGGAGCCAAGAAGGCCGAAGCAAGAGTAAACGACATATTCGCTATCAAGCAGTCCTTGGGAGAGGGACTAAGGGACTTCCTCCCCCGATTTAACAGAGTAAGGATGACTCTGCCGAATGTGTCTGAAGGGATGGCGGTCGCGGCCTTCCAGAACGGGTTGAGTAGAGATGGTTCGAGAGCAACTAGAAAACTGTTGGACCGATTGATGAAATATCTTCCAACCACTTGGGACGAAATCCATAATGCTTATTGCACCGAGGTCCGAGTAGATGAAGACGACCTCAACAGACCAACTCACTGACTAACCTCGGTACAAACTGAATCTAGAAAAGAACAAAGATACAACATCAGGAGGGATCACCCGGTTTCATGACCCAATAGGGAACATCACCAACCATATGTCAGGGCGGCCGCCGCACCTTCCCCCCGCTATGAAGAAGGCCCATCCAGGCCAAGAATAGGGACTCACCGGAACAAAAGAGGTGTGACCCCTTTATTATCTGCTTACAATTTTTGTGTGTCACATATAGAAATAGTCAACGCTCTGGAGAAACTTGGAACAAAGGTGAAGTGGTCGCCGAAGATGAGATCAGACCCGAACACTAGAAAATTCGACGCCCTCTGTGAGTTCCACTAGAAACGTGGGCACAAAACAGAAGATTGTATTTCCCTTAGACAAGAAGTCGTAAACATGTTGCGACAGTGACACCTCAAAGAGCTGCTAAGAGACAAGGGTAGACATAATTTCGCCAAAGGACGCGAACACCAAGGCCCGCCGAAGCCACCATCACCAGCTCGTACTATCAACATGATCATCGCGGTGGCTTGATGCCTCTATCAACGACGTAAAGTTCACCACCACTCACAAGCTCAAGTAGTCTATCACCTGCGAACGGTATGATGGACTAGAAGAAAGTATCATCTTCGATGAGTCGGATGCCGACGGTTTGACTTTTCCTCATAATGATGCCCTCGTTATTACTTTACGCATTTTAGATACTGATGTTAAGTGTATCATGGTGGACGATGGAAGCGGCGCATGCATTATCCATCCCCGAGTACTTACCCAAATGAGACTCGAGGATAAGATAGTGTCGCGTTGCATCACGATAACCGGTTTTAATAATACAGTTAAGTGGACGTCAGTGGAAATTACACTCCTCGTCTTGGCTGGCGACGTAACATTGGAGACAACAATCCATATCATGGATCAGGCCACTGTATACAATGCCATAGTGGGACGACCATGGATATATTCCATGAGAGCCATCCCCTCCGACCTATACCAAATAATTAAATTCCCAACACCATAAGGAATATTTTGCATACGCAGGGAACAACCCATGTCCTGGGAATGCTACCATATTGCCTTAGACAGCACGACAACCCAACAAAAAAAAGTCAAGGAAAAAGAGGCATAACAATCAATAGGGCCGAGGTCGATGCAAGGAGAGACCAGAGACGTCATCATGGATCCCGAAATGGTCGAGGTTGCAGATTCGACCATAGAAGACCTCGACCTCGTTCAATTGGACCTCAATGGCCATAGCAAAAAGGCCTATATCGGCTGCAAACTCCGGCAACCAGGTAAATTCAGTCAATTCTTAATAACTAATGTATATTTGTTTGCCTTCAGCCATGCAGATATGCCGGGCATCCCAAGGGAAATCGCCACACACAAATTGAATGTCGACCCGATCCACCTCTCAGTTATACATGTTAGGCGTAAATTCAACCCCTCCATCAATGATGTAGTCTGCGAGGAAGTAGAAAAATTGTTAGAGAACGGCTCCATCAGGGAGTCGGAGTACCCTAAGTGGATCGCCAACGTAGTGATGGTCGAAAAGAAAAATAGGAAATGGCGGATGTGCGTGGACTTCACAGACTTAAACAAAGTATGTCCGAAGGATTCGTTCACATTACCTCACATCGACCAACTCATCGACGCAACAGTCGAGCATGATCTATTAAGTTTTTTGGACTCTTACTCAGGCTATAACCAAATTCTTATAGAGGAAAAAGACCATGAGAAGACCACGTTCATCACCCACCAAGGAACGTATTGTTATAGGGTCATGCCATTTGGGCTGAAGAATGCGAGGGCTACATATCAAAGATTGGGGACAAAGATGTTCAAAGATATGCCGGGCATCCCAAGGGAAATTGCCACACACAAATTGAACGTCGACCCGATCCACCCCTCAGTTATACATGTTAGGCGTAAATTCAACCCCTCTATCAATTATGTAGTCCGCGAGGAAGTAGAAAAATTGTTAGAGAACGACTCCATCAGGGAGTCGAAGTACCCTAAGTGGATCGCCAACGTAGTGATGGTCAAAATGAAAAATAGGAAATGGCGGATGTGCGTGGACTTCACAGACTTAAACAAAGTATGTCCGAAGGATTCGTTCCCATTACCTCACATCGACCAACTCATCGATGCAACAGCCGGGCACGAGCTATTAAGTTTTTTGGACGCTTACTCAGGGTATAACCAAATTCTTATAGAGGAAGAAGACCAAGAGAATACCACGTTCATCACCCACCAAGGAACGTATTGTTATAGGGTCATGCCGTTTGGGCTGAAGAATGCGGGGGCTACATATCAAAGATTGGGGACAAAGATGTTCAAAGACCAGCTCGGTAAGACCATGGGAGTATATATAGATGACATGTTGGCCAAGTCCATAAAGGCAGAGGACCATATCAATCATTTAAAGGTAGCTTTCGACATACTAAGATGGTACGAGATGAAGCTAAACCCAGAGAAATACGCGTTCGACATAGCCTCGGGAAAGTTCTTGGGTTTTTTGGTGTCGCAACGGGGGATCGAGGTCAACCCAGACCAAATAAAAGCTATCGGAGGGATACCTGAGCTCTTGACTACCATCTCACGCTCTTGGGTTGACTGGTCAAATCGCTGCCCTATCAGGATTCATTTCGCGCTCATTTGATAGATGCCACAAATTTTTTGGCATGCTCAAAAAGAACAACGGCCTCGAATGGAATCCCGAGTGTGTCCAGGCTCTGTGAGAACTGAAGGTATACCTATCATCACCACCCCTACTTTCAAAACCCGAACCTGGGGAGCAGCTCCCCGTATATCTAGCCGTCTCCGAAGTAGTGATAAATGCAGTCCTGATCTGCGAAAGCAAAGGTGCGCAATTTCCCATATATTACATTAGCAACACACTCATCGACGCCGAGACGATGTACCTGCACCTTGAAAAATTAGCTCTGGCATTGGTCATAGCTTCACGAAAGTTTAGACCCTATTTCCAGTGCCACCCCATCTCGATCGTCACAACTTTTCCCCTAAAGAGAATTTTGCATAAACCCAAGCTATCGGGGAGGCTGGCCAAATGGTCCATCGAGCTAAGCGAGCACAATATCATATACCAGCCAAGAACAATGATAAAGTCGCAGGTGCTCGTCGACTTCATCACCGACTTTAGTGCAAAAATAATTCCCAAAGTCGAGAGGGAAGCCATCCAAGATTCCCTCCAAGAACAATACCTCTGGGTTTTATACACGAATGGCACATCTAATGCATCAGGGTCCGGACTAGAACTCGTACTCGAAGTCCCTACAGGCGAAGTAATTCGCCAATCCATAAGGTGCCCGAATATGACTAACATTGAGGCCGAGTATGAGGCCGTAATTGCAGGGTTGAGGCTAGCACTCAAGTATAGGGCAAAACGATTGAAACTTCGTTGTGATTCATAGCTCGTAGTCAACCAAGTCACAGGGACTTATCAAATCAAGGAACAAAGATTGCCACAATACCAGACCAAGATCTGTAAGCTACTACCTGAGTTCGACGAATGCCAGCTCGACCAGATCTTACGGGCGCAGAATGCCGAAGCAGATGGCCTCGTCATGAAAAAGAATGCCACAGACTTCGTTAGGAAATGCGAACAGTGCCAAAAATACGCCCCAATGATTCATTAAGCAGGAGAATACCTCCACACAGTCACCTCCCCGTGGTTGTTCATCAAATGGGGAATGGACATTGTGGGACCCCTCCCAGCAAGGCGAGGTAATGTACGATTCCTTTTGGTTTTAACTAACTATTTCTCTAAATGGGTGGAAGCAGGAGTATTTGCCCAAATACGGGAATAAGAGGTAATCACCTTTATATGGAGAAACATCATCAGCCGATTCGGCCTACCCAAGGAGATCAATTACGACAACGGACCCCAATTCACGGGAAAGAAAACCGTCGAATTCTTCGAGAAATGGCATATCAAGAGGATACTCTCAACCCCATATAACCTAGAGGGTAATGGGCAAGCAGAGTCCTCCAACAAGTCCATACTAAACATCATGAAGAAAAAGCTCGAGGACGCCAAAGGATTGTGGGCCGGAAATAGTATCAGAAGTATTATGGGCCTACCGAATAACTCAGAAGACGAGCTTATGAGAGACACCCTACTCTTTGGTCTATAGGACTGAGGCAGTAATACTGGTCGAAGTCGGAGAACCCAGCCTAAGGTATTCCCACGAAAGCAGTATGAGTAACGATGAGAGCAGAATGTAGGAACTCGACAAGATCGACGAACGAAGAGATATGGTGTACATAAGAATGGTCGCCTAAAAACAACAAGCAGAACACTATTACAATAAGAAAACAAAGGTCCGTCCACTTAAGTCGGGGACTACATGTTGAAAACCAAAACTCAAGTGAGCAGAGAACCCTGGGAAGGCAAACTGGGAACAAACTGGGATGGTCCGTACAAAATCACAGCCAAAGCAAACGAGGGCTCATTCCAACTAGAAACAATGGAAGGAAAGCAACTACCAAACAATTGGAGCATCAACCACCTCAAATACTTCAACTTCTGAGAGAAAGTGTCCCCAAGTCGTACTCTTTTTTCCTCATTTGAGTTTTGCCCTATTTGGGTTTTCTCAAGGAGATTTTTAATGAGGCGGCAAAGGGAGCACAACGACTTGACGTGCGCGAGGGAGGGACCTGTTATTTTCATTGCTCGACTCCTCAATACTCTCCAAGTCTAACAATGAAGGGACTAGGTAGACTGGGACTGGGACTGGGACTGGAACGCCAGCCAACACTCAAAATCTGAAACTTTCTCCAAGTATGTAACCAAAACAACAACGTCAAAGTAATAAAAAACTTACGTTTATCACCTTTTTCCTCCTTTTTGTATCAAGGTTATGATCGATCTCGCTCGAACAAACGCCTATCGTCCCTCAACCGCGATTTAACGAAAGGTCATGTTCGACCTCACTCAAACAAATACCTACCAGCCCTCGGCCGCGATTTAACGAAAGGTTATGTTTTACCTCGCTCGATCAAACACTCATCGGCCCTCGTTTATATTTCAACAAAGAAACACACTCGATTTATGAATATTCGGCTCCAAGCCCACATCCAGCTAAAAGACAATAACAATAAGAAGGACAAAAAGCGAACGAGCAAACAACAAAAGGAAAATACATACAAGTACGAAAAATAAACCACAGGAACGGAAGAAGATGCAATGAACAACTTTGATATTTCATACTTAAACTGTCTACAAAGGCTCATGAAGACGCAAACAAAAATACACAAAAAAGTCAAAATAAATTTATTGGTCGCCGCCATCGCGGCCCTCAAGGCCCTCACCAGCTCGATAATCAACGTTGTCACCATCCTGACCACCGACACCATCACCATCCCGATCCCCCTCGCCGTTGCCACCTTCACCCCGAGGATAAGCAACATCATACCAGGCGTTCTCCTCAAGCCGATCTACACCCTCATCCCCAGCCTCCTCATCGGCCTCAGGAGTAGCGGGATCATATCCACAAATGACTCAAGATTCACGAGCCTTAACACAAATATCTTCAAGGGCAGACTCAGAGACGGACCCCGCCGCATGCAAATCTCGAAATACATCTAACTGGGCCTCGACATGAATCCATTCTTCATATAACTCCCGAGTTACATTGGAAAAATCTGAAATACGGGAGGAGGATGACTGTGCAAGTAACTGGGCCTTTTCAGACTCTAAATTGACCACTCGATCAAGAAGAACAGAGTTATCTTTCTCCAACTCTTCGATCCTCTCCTCGAGTAGATCTTTCTTGGCTCTCGCCGTTGATTGATCGTTCTCCTGCTCGTCTCAGAGAGTCCTATTCTCCAACTCGAGCATCTTCGTCTTCCTCGGAGCATCCAAACGAGAAGACTCCACCTTTTTGAGCTCCTATTGCTTTTCGGAAATCTCACTATTGAGGGCCTCCAGCTGAAGTCGACACTCTTCTAACTACCCCCGCAACTCGACCACTTGAGCTTGAAGGTCAGTGCATTGGGCCTCCACGCCCCTGCTGACCTCAAGCTCCTCTTCCCTACTCCTCAACGTCCCCTCAAGGACGCTACATTTCTTGATGGCCTTCACCATCTCATCACCCTTCTCTTTCAACTCGTCCCGAAGGGCCTGCATATCGCCGCCTTCACGAAATAGCCTGCGGAGATCTCAATAGTTGCCATAATACTCAAAATAGTTATCTTTTAATTTCACAAATATTTATTTATGCCTCTTCTCCCTGCGGGCGCTCTCAATCTCCAAAATCACCACCTGCAATCATAAAAAGGAAAGAGAAAAAAGAAGTCAGAACCAAGGATGCCCTGAAATACACAAAAAACAAGAAAGAGAGAAACAAGGTCAAGTACAAATACTCACCCTAAGAGCATGGCCAACAATGCTCCTCGACAAAGCACCATCGTCTATTTCTTTAAGGGTCTCACCCTGTATCTCGGAATAGAGAGGGCCGAGGGCAGGGACTACCTCATCAGTGTTCTTCAACAGGTCACGATCCATGGGGATTGCGATAGTCCTCGTAGACCTCTCCAACCTTATCTAAAGGTGGGTAAGCCATTCTTCTATCATCCTCAAGTCGTCCGCATCAACATCGGAACCTGACTCATCGCCCTCCTCAGCGACACTTTTGCCCTTCTCATTGGCCGACAAGGAGGTATCTACAGCTGTTTGAGAAGTCGATGCCTCCTCTTGCCATGAAGTTCAAGAACATCAGCAAACGTCCCTTCAGTTTCCACCACCGCATAAGGAAGATACATATCTATATCATCTCTACCGACCTCAAAACCTCGAGACTCGACTCAATATCATCTTCCATAAAAATGGTTGCCGTCTCAGCAGCGAAAAGTCCCTTTCCGCCGCATCAACGGCTCGGATGAATCTGTCACCAACGTCCACGAACCTTCTCTTTTGAGGTAGGAGATCTCCATCACTAGGCAAAGGTTCATCGTCCTCATCGATGAGAGAATACAGAGGAGAAGCCGAAGTCTCCATGGCCGAAGCTGGAATAAATTCGGACGCGACAACAGAGGAAACTGGAACGAAGATATGATCAGTCGCGGTCAAAACAGGGGCAGAAATTGAGGGCGTTGTAGCCTTCCTCTTCTGAAATGAGGGCGCGGGAGATCTTGACTTCCTCGTAGACCCTCTGGCAGAAGCTAGAGAACAATAGGTAAAGGGAAAATCAGCGAAGGAAAACGAACAAAGAAATCAAGACGCTGATGGTAAAAAGGAAATTACCAGTCAAAGGGAGAGCAGGCCTGAATTTCTTGAAAAACTTGGCTACACGAACCCCTACGATGAGAGGGAGGATCTGCTTGGCCAGTCTGAAATATGAGCGTCCAAAGGAGGAAGCAACGTCTTGGCTGCAAAAGAAGAAGGCGAGAAGTCAAAATTCAGGACCGAACATGGGGGAGAAACAAAAGTACTTACGAGTATAATTCCAAGCCTCGGGGAAGCCGTTGACATTGGACAAAACATCCTCGGTTATGACAAAAAAGAAGTTAAACTAGAATTGACGACTGGACTTGTCGTCCATCTTCACCTCCAGGAATATGCCCCCTCGGTGGCGAAGGTTCAGCATCGTTCCCCTATAAAAGCTAGGAGCGAACAGATGAATTAAATGTTGTAGTGTCAGGTCGACCGCGGTCAGCTCAGCAAACTTAGTGAGCATCTTTATAGCTTTATAGACGTACAATGCGAGCTGACCAGGAAAAACATCGTAGTGACGACAGAAAATTTCCACCAACGGAAGGAAGGGAAACGAATAGCCAACTTGGAAGGGGTAGGCGTAGAGAGCGCAATACCCAGGACGATGGACCTGTACCATATCTCCCTCGGACGGGATCAAATCGATATGATTGGGAAGGCCGAATTTAGCCTTAAGTTCCGCTAATTCCTTCACCATCATCACTTATCAAAAAGCTCCAGTTGCGGCCTTAGTTGATTTAGTGAAATCGGATCTAGAATCAGGGTTGCGTGGGACTATCTCCTCCACTGACGGGAAGGTTTCCTCCTCAGCGGTGGCAGTAACGCTCTCCCCATGGGAGGGGAACACCATTGCCAAGGGAGTAACACGACTCCCCTCTCCAGCCTCAGAAGGAACGTTAGACATGATTCAATGTAAGGAAGTAGAATAACAAACAAGTGGGAATGAAGAACAAGGTAAGTCGCTAAAACAGGGAAGAGAAATTCGAAGAAGAAGAGAGCAAGAGAAAGGTATGGGATTTTGAAGCGTTAGAAGTTTTAAAACTCCAAAATTGTGTCCAAAGACCTCTATTTATAAAGGCCATGGCACCGAACCGAAAACAGCTCAACATTGGCATCGTAACCGAAGCGGAAGGTCTAATCAAAGGTCACGTGCCAAATAAAATGACGCATCGGGAATATGCATCATAGTGACGCATGACATCATGACATCATCCTAACTCGTGACAGCGTAACTCTAGCCAATTGCCCGGGAAATTCGAAGCATTTGAAATGTGCGGCCCACAGAAGGCTACATTACCTGCTCGCTGCAATAACCACGACCTACGTAGTCCGCTTGATTAAGCTCGACCACCAAAAACACGATCCGCTCATCGAACTCGTCCGCAAAGTCGGCTTCAATAAGCAGATGGACTAACTGTATGGGCCAAAATCCATCTCTAGAATATAAGTCAAAATGACATCGATAAAGCATCTCCAGGTCGCCATGGGTCGAAGTGATCTAATCAACAATGAAGTCTGTGGTCAAAGAGTCATCAAGGATCAAGGTCGAGGTCGAGCACCCTCGATAGAGTTATAACGGCTAGTTTCAAGATAGGACATGTTCCCTATAAATAGAAAGAGACACAATGATAGGGGACAAGTGATATTTCATTTGTAAAAGACACTTTGACTTTAAAGGAGAGAATCGAATCTCACTGCAAGGATACAAACACAATCTTTTCACTAAGATTCTTGTCTACACTTTTCTACCATATCCGAGAATAACTCAGATATTCAAAGGATTGTCCATCACTCATCATTGTCAGAAATAACATTCACCGATTTCATCCTTTCTTGGGTGACTCATTCATTCTATTTACTTAAATGTCATTTATTGCTATTCAACAATATTTAATGGTACATTATTTTCATTGACTTCTGAAGTATTGGTTGTATGGTGGCGCCACTATTAAAATATATCTACATAGTAACTATTGCACTTATGAGAACTTCATCTTTGGGATATTATTGTTAACTAAGATTGACCCATTTACATAAATTTAATTAGTTGAACGAACATTAATATTTTTTGGTCAAACAGATAGGAGATTACTATATATACTTGCAAGAGATTTCACGATTACAACCTAGTTTTCGACGAACAACAATTTAATTATCTCATTTATTGTACGTAAATTTGAACTTCTAGTGTTTGATGCATGCTTCCACAATAGGATTAGAGAATCATATATAATAATATATTAGGCTTGCAAAAATCAAGAAATTATATCCCATCGAAAACTAGCACTACTGTGAAATATCATATTTCAAATGTCGAAGGAAACAAAAGGATTTCCAATTCTAAAGAAAATTTGATTGTCATACCTTCTGGACCAGTATCGATATAATCACATATAGATCTCCAAGAAATAATCCAACGCGCACAACTCAACTATTTTTCATTTGTTTGTTGGTTCTTTTATAATTTATTTAATTATAAAATTCAAATAATAAAAGCTTTTGTTTATATTTGTTATGACTATATAAAACAAATTAGACTAATCTTTTTAATGTTTGATAAGTTTTTATATGAGTAGCCGGCCAAATTAACCCAAACTTTTAGATGAGCTAACTTAACTATGTCCAAAATGACTCGCCAATGAATATATACCCAGCTCAACCAATACAAATATAGGTAAGCCGGATGGATTATACTTTCATGGCCAAATTTGATTACGGGCCATACAACAGTGAAGTTCGTGCTCATATGTCCATTCAAGAATTCATTCTTTTTTTTTTCTTGTTTTTTTCGAAGGGGTGAGAGAATGGACTTATGAGAGCAATTTGTCTCAGCTTTTTCTATAACTGGGGCCAAGGTGCTTTGGTTGAACTGTATTAGCCACAGGTATATTCAGCATATTACTAATTCATGGTGGATACTCTTTAGACTTACTGATCTTGACGTCCAACATTCCAAAATTCAACAACATTCCTTTTCTAACTTTGTTTTGCATTGTTCTGCAATTTGGCCACTACTTGAAAGTCTAAAACTACGACGGAAAATCAAGTTCTAGTTGACATTGGGATTTGGTTGGAAAAGGGATTTCAAATTTTGCAACTTTGTTTGTTTGTAAAGTATTTTTTTTAAAAAGAGGTAACTTTCTTTTCAAATTTTGAAAAAAGAAAAATCATCTTCTTTGAAAAACTGATAAACTACAAAAAAGAAAGTTTGAAATACTACGAAAGATTCGCAAAATATTTTAAACCATCTTTTCATGAACAAACGTCTAACTGTTTACCCGTAAAATGATACAATTGAATTTATACGTAGTTTCTAGATAAGTGAAATAATTTGATCATGAAATAAATAAATAATCGAAGAATTACACAATACTTAACCTTAGGATATAGACGAAACAGCAGAAGCAACAATTCCGAAAATTGGGTTTTCGGGCACAACAACAAAGAAAATCAAGAAATAAGAAGATAAGATTGGATTGAGCTTTGTATAGAATATATCATAAGTTTACCAGAAAATTCATGTCCTTTACAATGACAACTGAGCTCACTATTTATAGCTATTAAGAAGGTCCTAGGATTGTGCCCTTCTTTAATGTCAATTATAATGGGCATTGATATAGATATAACGGTGAACATAAATGCCAAATTCCTTAAAACGGGTAATTGCTCTTAATGACATAGAATATTCTCTAATAAATGCTACCGGGAGAAGAGAATTTATCACATCTTTATGAGCGTTATTCTTTCCGATGACAAACAAAACGGTTGCCTTCGGTCTTTAGCCATCCCCCTGTCTTGGGTTCCACGTGTCCCTTTCTCGGACGACCACGTATCATAGCATATTTTACCTTATACAGACAGTCATCTGTTTTCCGGTGACATGACTTTGTGTTACCGAAAAGTTGGTAGAAACACTCTTTTGGCGGGAATTACTATAATTCCCTCTAAAGGCTTCTAACGGTTGATTAGATGCATGTCTCTCCGAATTTAATGCCCCGAACACGCGTCGTCCCATGATTCAGCACAACCTTTTTCCGATTATCGAGGTAATCATGGCCATGAATTTAGCCACCAAAAGTTTTACTTATGCGTATCAACTTCCTCCCTTATACTTCATAATTTTTCAAGCTTCCTTTATCTAACTCGCATCTTGCTATTCATCTTTTCTCTAATTCTCTTCAAACGAAAAACCTTCTCCTTCTTTCATACAATGGCTTCTTCCTCAAAACGTACAGGTTTTTCAAAAAACAAGAACAATGCCGAGGACTCTGCTCCTCCAACAGTGGGCTCTATCATCCCTAGAAGTCTTATTACTGCAAAAGACTTCGAAGAGAAATTCCCTACTTCTAACTCTCGTACATGGGCCGTTAGCAGGTATTTTTCTTCTATACGTCCTTCGAGCATTCCTATTATGAAGGAAGACTGCCGCTGCCATGACTTGGAAATTATTGCTCCTCATCTATCGGAGCGAGTCACCCTACCCAAGGAGGGTTTTACATATGTTTACACGTATCCCTTTACTTTGGGTGCATTCTCTTTGAGCGGAGAGCTTGACTCCGTGATTGAAGAGTTTTTCCTCCGCTACCAAGTGTGTTTGGCACAAGTAAGACCTTCAGTATGGAGGAAAGTTGCTTGCCTTCGGTGTTTGTACCAGGAAACTAGAGAGGAGCTAACCTTAGCTCATATTATGAATCTCTATTCTCCCAAAATCTTCCGCGGGGGAATGATAAACCTCTGCAAGCGTGGCCACCATGCTTTGTTGTCTAGCATGGATGATGACAACGACTGTGGGTGGATGGAACGGTTCGTTACAGTTGCCACCAATGACATCATTCCGGCAACGGCTTTATCCTTTCCGGCCGCTTGGAACCGCACTCGTAAGCTATTTGTTTAGTATTTCCTTTTACTAAATATTTTTCTATAGTTGTATTGATCCTCATTCCTTTGTTTGTTTCAGCAACGCGATGGATCCCACCGGTGATTGAAGGTTTGGACCGGTGGGTACAAAAGATCTTGGACATTATGTCGCCCGAGACTCGCTTGTGGAAAGAACTGACCCCTAAATACGGGTGGAAAGACAAGAATTATGGTAACTCAAACTCATCTTGTTTCAATTTTTCCTGTGAAGAACTCAATTGATCCCTTCTAACCTGTCTATGAAATGAGGTCTACCCACGAGCTCTGTTGCTATTCCCGAGGAAGATGTCTTGGCTGATCCTACTGATGCAACGAGGCTGCTTCAGGAGGCACTTACTTGAACAGGTGGCTCTGGGCCAACTTCGACAACAAATGTTTCTTTTCGGAGTCCCCGGTTGGAAGACAAACAACCAAAGAGAAGACACTCCTCTGCAGCCGGGGAAAAGAATAAGAGGGCGAGGATCGATGCCCCCTAGTCATATTCAGTTGAGATGGTGACTGGCCCTCCTTCTAGGCCGGTCATAGACACCATGACGATCGACGATGATGAAGAAGCTAGTGATGAGGGAGTTTCTCTACATAGAAGACGATGATCCTCATCATCTCAACAGGATGCTCAACCTGTTGAGAGGGTTACACCAACCGAGGACGATGCCTCGGCACTTTGGGGAGAATTTGATTTGGTAAATAATGTCAACTCCCGTTTTGGGGCCCAACTACTGTGTCTGGTACTGCGAGGCTGAGTACCGGGCCCTTGCCGTCTTTGGTTGCGAGCATCCAACAACGAGCACTGCATTTGATGCAACTGCTTCTCACTTTTCAACTCCATCACCTTCATCTCCATCTTCACCAACACCAGCAACAGCTACATCATTTCCATCTTCATCCACTCTTCCATCAGCAATTGCTACATCACCTCCACCATCCGCATCTGACCATGAAGAAGGTGTTCCTCTTCCACAGTCCCTAGTTCATGGGAATTTGGGGAAAATTTATGCTGCCCCTTTTAAAGATCCACAAAAGAGAAGGAACATTACTCTTTCGGTCTCTACCCTATGCAACTTGCTATCCCGACCGGTGGAGCTTGCTAATTATCTGATGCCTTTGGCTTCAGAGAAACACTGGAAAATGATTCAGCCACTCTCGGGAGAATGTTTGTTGAACAACGCCATGCACAGTGCCGCAGCGCGGTACGTTCCTTTCTTCCTTTATTACTTCTTCTATTTTTGGGTGTGAACATATCCTGAGTTTTACCCTTCTTATTTGTAGGCCAACTTTCTTTCTTCCGAGGGCCTTCAGAGGTTGATTCGTGAAAAGGAAGAGATTACCTCCGCACGGGATCAACTTTTTGCAGAGCAGGAGCAACATGTCGTTTGCCTTTCAGAACTGGAAGCCAAAGCCGCTGAGGTTGTTGTATTGGAAGCTCGTTTGCGGCAAAGTGAGCAAGAACTGGTAACCCTTAGCTAAGAAATTGTCCCGCTGAGGGTTAGATTTGACGAAGCTAGGGCCAAATGGGTTGAAGTCTATAACACCGTTCTTGCTTTAACCGAACGTGAGTCTGCCTCCGCTGAAAGAGCGATTAACTTATAAGCAGCCTTGAACTCCAAAATTGAAGAGCTTGCTACTGTGGGGGCGAAACACGCCCAACTGGAAAAGAAGTACAGGAAAACTATCGAGCATAATAGGCTTTTTAGTTCAACTGTCCGCGACCTTGTTGTTAGCCTCAAATCTTCTAGGTCCGCCTAGGGAAATCTTTTTGCCGAGGTAACCCAACTCAAAGAAGAACTCAAGCACCGAGCGGCTTCCCTCGTTGTTGAGAAAACTTACGCCATTTATAGCATGAGGAGAAAAACCTTGGATGAGGCCAAAGATGGTGTCATTGATTTTGATGCCAAAATTGCTAAGGTCCGCGAGCTTGAGTTAGCTGCTAAAAGTGGACTCCCAGCGAGGTCTAATCCACCTGGTCCTTCTGGTTTTGGTTCCGAGTTTCCGGGAACTGAAGAAGAATCGGAGAATGATGATGCTGAAGGCAAACTGGTGAAAATGTTGAGCCATCGGTGGGTCCGTCTAATTATCCCGGGGGCGCAGACACTTCTCTTCCTCCTGGTTCCGGAGATACTGCGGTTTAGCTTTTCTTTTCTTTTAACAATTCTCATACATGTGCCATTTTGACATGTTTTTGTAAATAAAAATATCTTTTGCTCAAGTATTGTTTGAGTCTTCTTCGCATTAGAATATTTATGCAAGTCTTTAATCTTTGCATTTTCTTAAAGAATTTTGCGCAAACTTTTTTGCGTCTTATTATATGAAACTTTTGGGTGTATTCTCCCCGAAAGCATTTTTGACCTTTTTCGTGAGGGCTTTGATAAATATTTGTGCAAGTTTACTTTATGCGTCTTTTTGTATACGAGTTCGGGTGTATGTTTTCCCGAAGGCATTTTTGATTCCGGGCATAAATTCTTCCGGAACCAACCCTTTAACGTGAGGGTTTTTATAAGAGAGGTCCCTTTTATGTTTACGGTGCTCTTGAAGAGGACGTCTCATGTTCATTACGGCACTAGCATTTTAAGTACTTGTTTAACTTTCAAATGACAAAGTCAATTCATCGTTCAGACAAGAAACAAGATAAAAACAAAAGGATTTCATTTTATTCCTTCTATTTTCAAAAAATATATAAGCATTTGCTATGCTAAAAAGAAATTTCCATTACTTGTGGCTAACTTGTACAACTTGTTTCTATGGGGTTGTCCGCGCAATCCCCGATCACGATGATGTAATTATATTTCTAGTTTTTCATTTCCCGGTCAACGTGGCAATCATTGTTGTCATATCCTCATATCATTCCCCCCAGTGTTCGAATGCGAAGATTGCGAATTGGAACACTGGAAGTCTTGTATCTTTGAAGATTCCACTAATGCATTGCTAGATAATCCTTAACTTGGTAACACACTTTACTTTCCTTTAGGAACTTATGCTATCGAGCGAAGGACTATCCAAAACCCTCTAGTGGTTTGTGCTTATGAACGATCGGGTAACCTTTGCTCAATAGCAAACTTAACTTCCCGATGAGAATCTACTCTAAAGCAAAAAGATTATCTAATCATCCCCAAGTGAATCTTTGCTTTTGTGCCTTGCTATTAAAGGTCTTATTGCTGCTGTCTTTGTAGTATGCTTTTTGTTGCTGCCTCGTTAAAAACCTTGCCAGAAAAACCCAATTGGGACAAAAACTGAACGAAGGAAAAAAGAGTGCAACACATACTTTCTGATTGGATAATGTTCATCAGCAATAATATCTTTTGAGGTGTGCCATGTTCCAATTGTTGGGCAACATTTCTCCATTTTGGTTTTCCAACTCGTATGAACCTTTTCCGGTGATAGCTGAAACCTGGTAGGGGCCTTCCCACGTTGGACCTAGCTTCCTCCATTGAGATCCCGGGTGTTGTGAGTTACTTTCCTTAGGACCAAGTCTCCTACTTTGAAATAGTAGAGGTTGGCTCTTCGATTATAATACTGCTCCATTCTCTGCGTTTGAGCTACCATTCTTACATGTGCCAAGTCCCTGCATTCATCGAGCAGTTCCAAGTTGACTAACATTGCTTTGTTGTTCGATTCTTCATATGTTTGGAAGTATCTCAAGGTGGGTTCCCCTACTTCCACCGGATTAAAGCTCCTGCACCGTACACGAGGGGAAAAGAGTTTCCCATGTGCTCGACTTGGCCGTAGTTCGGTATGCCCATAGAACTCCGAGTAATTCCTCGGGCTAGTTTTCTTTAGCCGCTTCCAACCTTTTCTTGAGGTTTTGAATAATCACTTTGTTCGTTGACTCCACTTGACCGTTTGCACTCAGATGATAGGGTGAAGATGTGATCCTCTTTATTTTTAAATTTTGGAGGAACTTTGTAATTTTTGTGCCGATAAACTGTGGCCTATTGTCGCATGCTATCTCTTTTGATATTCTGAACCTGCAAATTATATTTTCCCACAAGAAATCCACCACTTCGCGTTCTCCAATTTTCTGATAAGGACCTACTTCCATCCACTTAGAAAAATAGTCAGTCAAAATTAAAAGAAATCTTAACTTTACGGGAGTTGGCGGTAGTGGTCCGATGATGTCCATCTCCCATTTCATGAACGGCCAAGGAGATAGGACCGAATGAAAAGGGTTCTGCTGGTTGATGCACCAGTGACGCGTAGCGTTGACACTTATCACATTTTCGTATGAAGTCCTTGGCGTCTTATTCCATGCGGGGCTAGTAATATCATGCCCTTACTAACTTCAGCACTAAGGAATCTGCGTCTGAGTGGTTGCCGCATATCTCTTCGTGAACCTCTCTCATGACATAGTTAGCTTCGGACGCTCCTAAACATCGGGCCAGTGGGCCTTGAAAAGATTTTCTATACAATTGGCCTCCCTTGAAGATATATCGCGCTGCTTTGGCGCGTAGTGCCCGGGATATTTTGGGGTCTTCAGGCAGCTTCCCATGTTCGAGATAATAGATAATTTCATTCCTCCAGTCCCAGACCAGATTAGTTGAATTTACCTCATAGTAACCATTTGTATCCTGGACTGAGTTCATCAGTTGTACTACCGTCCTGGACTCCGATCTCTTTATTTCTGTTGATGATCCTAGGTTTGCCAATGCGTCTGCTTTTGTGTTTTCTTCCTTTGAGATATGAGTAATTGACCACTCTCGGAATCGCGTCAGCAGAGCTTGAACCTTTACCACATATTGTTGCATGCGCTACTCTTTGGTCTCGAAGATCCTGTAGACCTAATTTACCACCAGCTGTGAGTCACATTTGATTTCAATGACCTCATAGTCAAGTCCTCCGGCCAACTCGAGTCCTACAATCAAAGCTTCATACTCTGTTTCATTGTTAGTTAAATGGACCGTCATGATGGCTTGCCTTAGGGTTTCCCCTGAAAGGCGTTATTAAGACTATACCGAGCCCGGACCCTTTTACGTTGGAAGCTTCGTCCGTAAATAAGGTCCAAACCCCTGATGTCGATTGCGACACCATTACTGCTTCCTTGGTTGCCAGAGGCAATAATTCTGGACTGAAATTGTCCACGAAGTCAGCCAAGACTTGCGACTTAATTGTAGTCCTCGTCTTATACTCTATGTCGAATTCACTCATTTTGATTTCCCATTTGGCCAATCTATCTAAGAGATCAGATTTATGGAGGATGTTTCGCAAAGGGAAAGTAGACACCACGGCTATCGGGTGGCATTGGAAGTAGGGCCTCAGCTACCGAGCAACGACTACGAGAGCTAAGTCCAGTTTTTTCAAATGTGGGTAACGAGTTTCTGCTCCTGTTAAAATTTTACTAATATAATAAATGGGAGATTGCGTACCTTCATCCTCTCGGACTAAAACTGCGCTTACTGCAACTTCCGAGACCGTGAGGTAAACCAACAACGTTTCTCCTTCTTTTGGTTTTGAAAGCAATGGAGAGCTTGACAAGTACTTCTTTAAATCGCTCAAAGCCTCTTGGCACTACGGGGTCAATTTGAAACTATTTTCCTTTTTGAGCAGTGCAAAGAAATGATGACACTTTTCTGATGACCGGGAAATGAATCTGCTCAAAGCTGCCAATCTCCCCGTAAGCCTTAGGACTTCCTTAACGTTTGATAATTGGTCAGGGATATCTTCTATGGCCTTGATCTTATAGAAGTTTACCTCAATACCCCTTTGGGATACCAGAAATCCCAGAAACGTATCTGAGCTGACCCCGAACGTGCATTTCTCGGGATTAAGTTTCATATTATGCTTCCTTAGGATGTCGAAAGTTTCTTGTAGATGTTTAAGATGGTCACCTGCATTTGAAGACGTAATGAGCATATCATCTATATAAACTTCCATAATATTTCCTATTTGATTTTCTAACATCTTGTTCACGAGAGCATTTTTCAACTCGAAGGGCATCATATTGTAACAATATATACCGAAATTCATTATAAAAAAAGTTTTTTCCTGATCTTCCGGGTTCATCTTAATTTGGTTGTACCTACAGTAAGCATCGAGAAAATCCATTAATTCGTGCCCGGGCATGGCATCAATCGTTTGATCGATGTTTGGCAGTGGGAACAAGTCTTTCAAGCACACCTTGTTAAGATCTTTATAATCTACACATATTTGGAACTTATTGTTTTTCTTAGGAACTACTACTATATTAGCTAGCCAGTTTGGATATCTTACCTCTCGGATCGAACCAATATTAAGTAAGCGGCTTACCTCTTCTTTGACGAATTTATTCCTGGCTTCAGCGATCAGGTGTTTCTTTTGTCTTATTGGAGGTATGTTAGGATCCAAGCTTAACTTGTGTATGACTACCTCTGAAGGGATGCATGTCATAGACCATGCAAAACAATCGGTGTTAGATTTAAGGAATTTAATGAAATAGGACATGTGTTCTAGGTGCAGTCCTGTCCCCAAGTGGAATTTCCTTTCTATGAATTCTTCGAACAATGCCACTTGCTCCAACTCTTCCGTTGTGGACTTCGTTGCAACGGTCTCTTCAGCAACTTGGAAATATCTTGGCACCTGATAATTTTCCGACGCCTGGCTAACTTCATCTAGTTCAGGAGTAGGTGCCAATCCCTGCAATTGCTATGCCACATGTTCCTTTCCTTTGCTGCTGGAGACCGAAATTGCATTCATATCCCTTACCGCTGGTTGGTCACCCCTTATCTTCCTAATTCCCTCGGGCATTGGAAACTTCAGCAAGTGATGGTACGTTGATAGTACAACTTTCATCTCGTGCAACCATGGCCTTCCTAGAATAATGGTGTATCCCATATCACCATCTACCACTTCGAAAAGAGTTGTATTCATTTCTCCTTCAGCGTTTGTGAGTAATATAATTTCTCCCCGAGTTGTCATACTTGTGAGGTTGAATCCGGTGAGGAGCTTTGTAGCCGGAATAATGCTTCCGGTGAGTTTAGCTTGCTCCACTACCCTCAATTGTATGATATTAGCCGAACTCCCTGGATCCACTAGAACACGTTTAATCTTAAAATCTAGTACATTTAAAGAAATTACTAGTGCGTCATTGTGTGGTAGCAGCAATCCATCTGCGTCCTCCTTCGTAAAAGTGATATCGTCTTCCCGAAGCCTTTTGCTATGCGTTATTGATACTTTCATCTTCTTTGCTGCTGAAAAGGTGGCCCCATTAATCTCGTTCCTTCTGAAGATCATGTTGATTGTTTGACGCCCCCCATCTTCTCCTGCTTTCGAGGGTTCTGTGTTGTCTCGGTTACGACCATAATTGTTCTTAGCTTGGTCACTCAAGAATTGTCTGAGGTGACCATTCTTCAGTAATGTTGCCACTTCTTCCCGGAGATGTAGACTGTCCCATATCTGGTGGCCATTCATCCCGTGGTATTCACACCACAAGTTGGGATCCCTCTGGATGGAATCAGATCTCATAGGTTTTGGGAACCGTGCTTCTTTAATGTTTCTCATGGCCGATACCAATTCCACTATACTGACGTTGAACTTGTATTCTGATAATTTGGGGTAAGAAGGATCTCGCGATCCTGCCACTTGCTTATCCTACGGTGATCGATTATTCCGACCGCGATAACGTTTCTTGTGAACGGTGAACCTGTCTGCTGTCCAAAAACCTCTGCTGCGGCCTTCGGTTAATTCGTAGGGCAAACACCGGACCCTCGAAGTCCGCGTGTCTACATCATAATCATCCTTTGATTTTTCCTTGTTCTTTTCTCGTCCTTTGGTCGACGACAAAAAATCAACCTGATCAACTTCGATCCTTATTTTTGATTCGTACCGGTTGTGGACATCCGCCAGGTTGTTGCTTGAAACTCGAGTAGGCTTTCCTTCAATTTCTGGGAGCGTCTTAACTCCTCGGATTCAATCCCCTGGTGAAAGCCTCAACCGCCCATTCATCTAGGACAGCGGTGAGCAACATTCTCTCCTTATGGGATCGGGTAACGAACTCTCGTCGCAGCTCGGATTCTCCTTGCGCAATCCTAAATATGTTGGCCTTTCAGGCCTGTACTTTTCTTTTCCCCGACATGAGCCTTGATGAAAGAATCCGCATGCATTTCAAAGGAATCTATGGAATGCTCGTGTAATAGTGAATTCCATGTCAAGGCTCCTCTCGTAAGGGTTTCTCCAAATTTCTTTAGCAGCACATATTCAATTTCGTGAGGGGCTAAATCATTTCCTTTTATCGCCGTTGTGTAGGCGGTAATATGCTCCTGAGGGTCAGAAGTTCTGTCATACTTTGTCACTTAAGACATTTTGAACCGCTTTGGAATTAACTCTGGTGCCGCACTTGGCTTGTACAACAATTGAATATACTTTTTCGAGTCCGGACCTTTCAGCATTGGTGGCATGCTCGGGATCTGGTCCATGCGGGCGTTCACTTCCCTCATGAACCGTAAAAGTTCATTCTTGAAAGGATCATTCTCGTTGTTGAGGCCGAATCCGTTCCCCCTGCCCCATCAGAGCCAATTTCACCCCTGGAATGTTGTTGTCTACCCTCTGCATTGTTTGATTCGTGGGAACCCCAGAAGGAATCAGATCTCGTCTGTTTGCATTATTTGAAGCTCCAGACAGTGCCTGCTTCACTCTATCATAACTTTATCCTGTCGCGTGAGGTGACCTAGAATGATCGCATGTTGCTCATGCACGACTCTTACCGCGTCAACGAGATGTTCCTTCTTAGCATCATCGGGAGTGGTCTCCCGAACATATCGAGGATATAGCATGTCATGCACCGGTGTAGCGTCATTTCCCTCAATATGGGTGTCACTGATTGAGTCCTCGGAATGAGGCTGATCCCCTTGAATCTCGGGGTTGTGCATGTCGTTAACAATGTTATCTGCCATGTCTATCCTATGTGATTTGTGAAATTCAATCTCTGCAAAGCTTAGGATAGAAGCTTATTATATGATGTTCTCAGAATATATGTTACTTGCATGATGAATAACATGCGACTAGAGAATAGGTTCGTTTTCTGTTTACCAAATGGCATCCGGGTAGTTGATATACAACTTGGTAACATGAATAAAAATATGTGAAAGATTATTTTCAAGGTTGTAAGTGTGAATTAGAATCACATTGATGCTTGAAAATTATTTTGAAATCATGAACATGAAAATTATAAAAATATAAATATGTTAGTTTGATTAGAATAATATATCAAATTGTTGAAATATTTGGGGTGCAATGGTTGAGTTGGAAAGCCATTTGAAAAGAAAATTAAAGTACTTGTGATTTTCTACCCCTATTTTGGAGATAAATCCTCTTGTTTTTTACTCCCGTTATGGAGTTTCTACTCATGTATTGAGATTAAAATCTATGTAATTTTCTACTCATTCATTGAGATTAAAGTATTTGTGACTTTCTACTCATTTATCGGAGATTAAAGTCTAAGTGACTTTCTACTTATTTTGGAGATTAAAGTATTATTGATTTATACTCCAATATATTATTCGATGTGAAAATTAAATACTTCACCATATATTAGATCTGGTTGTGTCAGATATTACTCGGTTTGAAGATTAAATTTTTTACTGTTTATTAATTCTGACTGTGTCAGATCGGTTTGAAGATTAAAAACTTTATCGTTTATTAATTCTGGATATGTCATGACACAAATAATAGTTCATGTGGTTGGTTCTATAAAGTAATAAGGGGTAGAAAATATGAATCTTCTTTTGAAGAAATATATTTGGAATATGGTGCTATTCATCAAACAACGGCCACATACATGGCCCAATCCAATGGGAGCGTGGAAAGAAAGAATCGATCATTAAATAAAATGATGAATGCTTTGTTGATAAGTTCTAGTTTACTCCAGAACTTATGAGGGAAGCTACTTTTATAGCTAACCGAATACTCAATCGAGTTTTTCATAGCAAAACACAATACATTCCATATGAAAAATAGAAAGGAAGAAAGTCCAACTTGAAATATTTCAAAGTGTGGGCGTATTTGACTAAAATGCAAGTCCTAAACCTAAAAGGGTAGATATATGAACGAAAATAGTTGATTGTGTTTTTATAGGATATGCAACAAACAGTAAAACATATCAATTTGTGGTTCACAAATCAGAAATCCAGAGATTTATATTTATATGGTGATACAATATGATAATGTTGAATTTTTTTGAGAATAATTATTTGTATAAAAAGGAATGTGAGTCGTCTAGTGAAAAATCTAAGGGACCTCAGGAAGAATTAAAGGGAATTACACCTAATGAGGTGAATCCAAGACGTAGTAAATGTCAAAGGACAACTACTTCCTTTGGACCAGATTTTCTGACATTCTTGTTAGAAAACGAGGCTCAAACATTTAAAAAAGCAATGTCTTGCTCGAACGCACAATGTTGGAAAGAGGCAGTCAATAGTAAGATAGAATCCATATTAAGTAATCATACTTGGAAAATTATTGATCTTCCTCCAGGAAATAAACCTTTGGGTTCTAAGTGGATTTTTAGAAGTAAAATGAAAGCTGATGGTACTATTAGCAAATAGTAGGCAAGATTAATTGTCAAAGGATTTAGACAACGAGAATGTCTTGACTATTTTGATATATACTCATCGGTTATGAGTATTACGTACATATGAATATTAGTAGCATTGGCTAAAATATACGGTCTTGAAATCCATCAAATGGATGTGAAGACACCCTTTTTAAATTATTATTTGGAGGAAGAAATTCACATGAAACAACCAAGGGTTTGTGGTTCCTGAAAAAGAAAAGAAGGCGTACATACGTGTTAAGTCACTTTATGGACTAAAATAAGCACCCAAATAATGACATACAAAATTTGACCAAATAATACTGTCAAATGGTTTCAAAATTAATGAGTGTAAACAAATGTGTTTATATTAAGAATACTTCAAGTTATGTAGTCATTGTTTGAAATAATAGAAAAGATACATGAAATATTTGAAATGTGAAGGTGTTTAGCTTATGCATGATAAAAGCTAATGTTAGACGCAATGTCTATATTAATTAGAAGAACTTTGATATGGTATTTAGTAAATTCATTACTTGCTTAATCTTAGTGATGACTAGATGATGAAATCGCCAATCCAATGTTGTTCACGTGCCTTTCAAGAAAGGATGTATTCTTTCTTGAACATTTATGAAAGGGAGTCACCTAGAAAGTTGTGAATTTTTATTAAAAGATGTGTTTGAATGTTTTTGTATAGACATAACCATTCATGAACGGATGTATTAATACGTTGGTCTATAATGTGGTGAATCAACTGATGAAAATAATAATAAAAAAAATCCATAGCAAGTTGGATATTTTTCATGAGAAGGTGCTATAATTTGCACATCATATAGACCTGTATTGCATTTTGGAATAAGAATAAATAGCATACAAATACTAGAAAAATGCGGAGGGAGTGCAAAATATGTTATATATTAAAAGGTCGTGGACACAACCGATGCCAATCATTCCTGTTATTGTTATAATATAATATTGCTATATTAAGTGTAGTTAATAATCTGATATGCAATAGAAAGTCGAGACATATTAATCTACGACATAAGGAAGTTCACATTGAACTGTAATGACAATGAAATTAGTTTTGAGATATTTGAAATAGTCAAAATTATGACTTGTATTACAATAAATATCTCACGGTAATGGGGGGTATAGTGATGCAAATTAGATCATCGATTTGACTATTTTTTAAAATCCATAAATGGATATATTTTTACAAACGATGGAGGAGTGGTGTCTTGAAAATCATCCAAATAAATGTGCATTGCTCGCTTTAGAATTGAGGCTGAGTTTATAGCCTTAGACTAGGCCAGTGAAGAAACAGAATGGCTCCGAAATTTCTTAAAGACATTCCATTGTGGCCCATTTCGTTGGCACCTATATGCATATATTGTGATAGTTGAGAGATCATAGAAAGGGAATGAGACTATGGCCGATGACAAGTCATTGTGGCGGTAACTGTACCTAGAAGACTGGAAATTCCAAGATCTAGGTTCAAGGAGATCAAACAAAATCATTAATGACGGTTCAACATTGTCAAATAAAATTTTGGTCCATTCTCATGATGAGACAATATTCAGTACCAAGGATAAAACGTTAAGGCTTTTTAATGGTTTCTAAATTTGATATGGGGTATATCAAATAGTGTTTCTACGGGATGACACATTTAGGAATCACCTTCATAAGTGTGAAGTATAAGTCACTTCAAGGAGAATTCTGTAAGGCCAGTTCTCTATGCGCTTATGAAACCAGGCGGTTTTCATGGCTGAAACAAACACAACAATGAAAACCAAAAAAGGTTAATGATTGATTGTATGACTTATGGTTGTCTAGGTATACACCAAAGTTCAACGGTTTAAAGATATCAAATTTACCGATTGACCGAGTATATCCGACATATGTTCACTACGAAAAGTTCAAAGAGAAACCTACTTATCGAGATGCAATTAATCCTAGCTTGCCAGTTTTCATGCATGTTTTTATACATATGGCCATTCCTCATTCATGTGGGGGATTGCTGGATTTTTTTTAAAGGTGAGAATGGGAAATGGAAGAGGCACATTTTAGTTTGCACCTTTTCATCTCACCCTTTCGTTGTCTATAAATTTAGAGGCTTGGCTTCGTTTTTATACATGGAAAATCTTAAAATTTCTCCCATCTTTTCTGCATTATTGCATTATTTTCAAAATAAACATAAGTGTCAGGTGTGATTTGCTCCATTTGTTGGGTTCGCTAAAATTCTGTGATTTGTAGTGCCGCTATCACAGAATAGCTATTTTGTTCTATCGTGGGAGGAATTAATCCAAAACCTTGGGCAATAACGAGGGGCTTAATTTTCTTAAGGACACACAAGCAACTTGTGGGCTCGAAATTATTTTTTATTTTATTTATTGAATTAACGTTTCTTTGCTTCTATAATTTTCTGGTTTTGAACACGGAGTACCAAAAAATTTCACTTGTGGTTCAACCATGAACCAAAAAGATGAGCGGAAACTTATAATCTATAATTGTGGTACATACATGGAACACATAGAAGTGACATAAACCAATGCCATGTTATCATATAGAGCAAGCAGAGAACTCTTTGTGTGATGAACTCATGTAAAACAACTCCATTTATACGAGTTGCAGAGTCGTGTAGGTTGATATAATTAAACTCTAGATATGATAAGCACATCAGCTATGACACAATTTAAATGTCAGAAAATTCATCTTAGAAACAAAAAAATATAAAAGTTCTCTGCAGTTTTCATCATGCTATACTCAATAGAAGGTACAACTTTGTCATGCTAATTCAATAGAACGTGCACAGATAAAAATTCAAAAGTACATGAGAATTTTGGTCAATATTTGCCCCAAAAAAATCATCTTCAGTAGGTGAGAAGCTCTTGTTAATATATTGATGAACTGCTAGAGTCTCAAATGATACAAGAATATTTCTTTAATTCCTGTTGTCTTCTTATATTTTCTCTCATATATGTCATAATATGCATTTTATCGGCAGGAATATTACTTTGTTTCATGTTGTCTTCTTAGATTTTCTCTCATATGTGTCATTATATGTATTTTATATGCAAGAAATTCTTACTATGTGATGGTAAAATGCGGGAACTTAAATCCTTTGGCTCAAGATCACGGAAAGATAGCTGCCCAGAAGATCACATTGTTAATAAAGGGAGTAGAAGATTAGGAAGATCAAGAATATCAGATTGTTGATGAGAGACTTGGTTTACAACTTGATGTTTAGTTGTCTTGTACATAATGTTACTTGCGTCTTTTACTAGTCGATATATAAGTTGGTGTTCTGAGTTGGATAAATCTTGTTTTAACTGAATGATATTGTTTTGACTTTTGAGATTGATAGTAAGAACCTTCTAATTGTTTGCTCTTATGGTTTTTGTGTTTTATGCTACAAAATAGTACTTAGTTAAATAAGTAGATTAAGGTGAATTTATGATCAATTTAGCTTCCACAATAATTGCTACTAAACAGATCTCCTTTAATGGCAATTGATGCATTTTTAACGGCAATAACAAAAGCTGTTAAACATGTTTGGATAGCACATTTCTAAGGCAGATTTACTGGAAATAACAATTGCCACTAATAATATTTACTTTTAACTGCAAGAATATGATCCTTTACCAACATTTGACACAATTGCCACTAGAGGCTTTAGCGACGTTGGATACAATGGCACTAAATCAATTGCTGGTAAATATTTTTGCGTCAATAACTATTGCTGCTAAAAGCAAAATATATTGCCACTAAAAGCCTCTTTTGGTGTAGTGTATGTTATCGAGCACAAAACGTAACCGTTGGTACGCGTCTCACGCGCACGCAACACTAATGTTCTCAAACCTCTTTCGATGAGTGCTCCGACCACCGTCGGGAAACTAGCAGCGAGTGGACACATCTGAATGATCCTTCGAGCGGTGCAAACCTATCAGGAGACTCAAAATCTTCATACGTCAATACTCTTACTGGTCCGAGGCAGCAAACTCTGAGATTGCCTTATCACCCACCGGAACTCTACAAAGTCAAGCCTATTGTTTTCTTCTCCCCACAGGAAGAAGAGGAGATAGCTAAATTGTGTCGATTAACGGTAATCGAAAAATTCTCACATGGAAAAATATTAATCGGGGATATTCGCAGAGATTTCAATGCAAGATTTTTGATGAGATGAGCTGTAAAATTAGGGTATTACAATGCCAAACATATATTCATCGATTTTGCAGAAGAAGAAGACTCAATGGGTTTTATTATTTCAGAGACAAAGTTACAATCTTGGGATTTCCTATGAGACTAATGCGGCGGACAAAAGATTTCAATCAAGAAGAAGAAACTACTCTAGTCCTGGTTTGGATTCATCTACCTAGCCTTAAATGGCACTACTACAACTGGGATGCTCTGAAGAGAATCACCTCTCCTATAAGTACCCTCCTAACTATTGACAAAGCTACATCGACTAAATCTTGGACCAATTTTGCTAAAGTAAAGATAGAAAGTGATTTAGCTGTGCTGAGACCGGATTCTATTTGGGTGGGTACAAAGGATGAAAATGGTATTAAGGGTGATGGTTTTTGGAAAGAGGTGTAGTATGATTTCGTTCTTGATTATTGTTTCAAATGTATGCATCAGGGCCACTCTGAAGATGTGTGCTATTCTCAGAATAATAAGAATCAGAATGCCAAGACTTATAAGAAGAATCAATATAATAAGAGTTTTGAAGTGTTTCCTGATAAGTAACAACAAAGAATTGAGAAATGGAATGATGCAAAGACTTAAGAGCAAGGGAATATAAAGGCTAAACAGGCACAAGTTAATGCAAAGGTTGTTCCTAATAAGGAGGTTCTCATTCTTAAGAACCTGTCAATGTGAATGGCACACAACAGTTACAAACCAAAAAGCACATTGCCAAGAAACAAACTACTAACAGACAAAAGATTCAAAATGGTCTTAAAGCTAAGAAGATGAAATGGATAGTGAGACAAAAAGGGATCAACATTGATCAACAAAAGCAATCCGGTGCTAATGAGGAAATAAAAAATATTTTGAAGGGCAATAATGTTGTTGTGGTGACTGCACAAAAGGATAGCCAAACTTTGGTACACATGCCGGAAGCCATAAATTCTCCTGTACCCGTGGCTAATTCTTTCCAACATCTGTCGCACCTGAACGAAAATGAGAAATCTATTGAGGTTGTGAAGTCTGCTAAAAAAATAATAAAAGTAGTTCCAAGGAGTTGGAGTCCAACGATAAAGAAGATAATTTGGCACAGAACAAGGTGGGGTGAGAAACATGTTGAAGCATGCTTATCTCCCTAAAATACTGTAAATGATAGTTCAAATGCTATAACCACTTATACAGAGGTGGATAACATGACACATCTTAAGGTTTCTGAAACACATATCACAAACAACTCCAATATGGTTTCTTCTAACCCCGAAGTTATTAGCCATACTGTGACTAAAAAGATAAGGGCATCACTATTGGTGTACACCTCTGGGGTCCTCAAACATCAATGGAGAATCTGCAATATCAATGTGAACAGAGGAAGATCAACAATGGAATACAAAAGGGTGACAATTATTGTA
This sequence comes from Nicotiana tabacum, assembly GCF_000715075.1. Taxonomy (NCBI): domain Eukaryota; kingdom Viridiplantae; phylum Streptophyta; class Magnoliopsida; order Solanales; family Solanaceae; genus Nicotiana; species Nicotiana tabacum. The sequence continues at coordinate 124,782,858 of NC_134102.1, read as the reverse complement.
GTACTAGCCAACAAATACCTTAGGCGGAGAAAGATAAAACTGGACCATTAATGATAACAACACATGGTGAGTCCGATGAAGACAACACTAGTGAATATGCATCTGATGAATCCGATGAAGACATACATGAGAAAGGGGAGGAAGAAGACAAATATGAAGAGTGCAATTCTACAGATGAAGAAGAGCTTCTAAATGCTTTTGCTCTAAGAACCTCATGGAAATACCAGTCTGGAGAGATTGCAGTGGAAGAGCAGACAAAGGATCTCATCATGAGAGAGAATTTATCACCTAGGCAAGGTGAGAAAAATAAGAAAAAAGAGAATAATGCTACTGGAGGTCTCTCCCCTGTCACTAGGGCAAAGATCAAAGCCAAACAAATTGTTCCCCAATCTCATTCATTTAATGATTAGTTCCATTATATGGAATATTAGAGGGACAAAGTCCAGGAGGATTTTGAAAGAATAAAATTCATATCCAACATGTACAAACTCCAATTTATTGCTATCCAAGAACTATTTGTGGATTCTACTCACATTGAATCCTATAAAAGGATGTTGGGGGTTTGAAAATTGTCACTCTAATAGCAATGAAAAAATCTGTATTTTCTTGAATGCACAACTCAATGCTACTAGTTTTTATCGGGAAAGAGGTGAAACTTCAAATGAGCCTAACCAGTCGTGATGGCGCCTATCGTGGAACTAGGTAAGCCGAAATTCTCAATATGCTTTCAATGTATAACAAAAGTGAGCTAAAACAATTAAACTAACTGAAGGTTTACATAATAACGGGGTAAAAACCCAAAATATAAGTGCGGAATGATAGCCCGACATCGGGGTATCACTAAGTCATGAGCATCTAGCAACCAATCTAGAAAGAAAGTGTACTACAGTCTGTGCCAAATGCCAATACAAGAGAGAAAAGATAATAAGAAAGGAGAAACAAGGACTGCGGATGCCGGCAGCTACCTCGTAAGTCTCCGATAATCAGCTCGCGCACGAACTCAGCGACCGCCAGAACTGTACAAAACTAGATCTGCACATGAAGTGCAGGATGTAGCATGAGTATAACCAATTCATCAAGTAACAGAAAGGAACTGAGAAGCAGTGATGAACTATAAAAATTACAGATCATTTCAAAAAATTTCAGTAAAGAGTGAAGATGCTTTCAAATCCGGTGGTATATGTCAAATCAGTTCGAGCTCAAGTAAAACAGATTTGAATCTTCCAGAAATTTCACAACAAGTGCAACAATAAATAAAAGCAAGTACAGCCTCTCAAGGCAGCAGTCACTCAACCCATCTTAACAGCTCATACTCTCGGCTCTCAGCCCTCAATACACACTCTCAATAGGTACCTGCGCTCACTGGGGGTGTACAGACTCCAGAGGGGCTCCTTCAGCCCAAGCGCTATATTGTTGTGGCGTGCAGCCCGATCCAATATTTTTGCGGCGTGCAACCCGATCCAATAATATATATATATATATATATATATATATATATATATATATATATATATATATATATATATATAGCTCAAAGGCTTGTTACGGCGTGCAACCCGATCCAATATACCTCACAGCTCGCAGCTCGGCACTCAGGCCCTATCTCAGTCACTAACCTCTCCAGCCCCTCGGGCTCACAGAATATCATAATAATTAGCCCAAACAGAGAATACAACAAGTATCAACAAGAAATGAGAGGGAACGGAGATATAACACACAAGTAAGACTGTGACTGAGTACAAGACAACAATTAGCAGTCAATTCAACAAGTATACGACCGCTGCGGGTCCCAACAGTGATAGCATATGGCTTAAGCATGGTTTCTAACATGAAAGGCAGTCAATTGCTCAAAGACAAGGAAAACAAGTAATAACAATGGCTATTCGACTTTACAGTCTCACGGGACGAACCAAGTCACAATCCCTCACGGTGCACGCTCATACGCCCGACACCTAGCATGTGCGTCACCTCCAAATATTCACATCATACCAATTCTCGGGGTTTTATACCCTCAAAAACAGATTTAAGACTGTTACTTACCTCAACCGCCCAGAAATCCTATTCCGAAATGCCTTTGCCTCTCGAATTGACCTCCAAATTCCCCGAATCTAGCCACAAATAATACGAGATAATCAATATTGGATAAAATGATCAATTCCACAAGAAAACTACTAAATATAGTCCAAAATCTGAAATCGGCTCAACCCAGCCCCCCGGGCCCACGTATTGAAACCCGACTAAAGTCACAAAACCCGAAAGCCCATTCACTCATGAGTCTAACTATACCAAATTTATCAAAATCCGACCTCAATTTCCCCTCCAAACCCTAAAATTCACTCTCCAATTCCCAAGACCTAATCTCCTAAATCTCACCTCAAACACTCACCAACTAGGTGTAAAAATCAGTGGGGAAACACCATTATTGAAGATACATAGGCACAAGGAACTTACCTCAGTGATTACTCCGAAATCTCACTCAAAATCCCCAAAATCCGAGCTGAAAAATGATGAAAATGGTGAAAAATCTCGAAGTCTTCTATTTATAGGTTCTGCCCAGATTTCTCGCACATGCGGCTCCATTTCCGCATCTGCGGAGCCGCATCTGCAGAAAATCACTAAAACACTGCCTCCAGTCCTGCGATCAACTGATCGCATTTGCGCTCTTCGCGGGTGCGGGAACTACATCGCACCTGCTGTCCAAACTCGCACTTGCGCCCCTAAATCCGCTTCTGGGACCATCGCAGGTGCGGGAATGCCATCGCACTTGCGTTCTCTGCCCAGATCCTCCTTAGCCGTATCTGCGGCTCCTCCTTCGCTTCTGCGGGCTCGCACCTACGGTTCCCACTCCGCAGGTGCGGTTAGACCTGTAACAGCAGCTTTAGTTGAAATTCCTCAACTCCTATCAAGCCGTTAACCACCCGAAATCACCCCGAGGCCTCCGGGAACCTTAACCAATTATACCAACAAGTCTTATAACCCGATACGAACTTAGTCAAACCTTTGAATCTCTCAAAACAACATCAAAATACCAAATTACACCCGGATTCAAGCTTAAAGAACTTCTAAACTTCCGAATTTCACAATGACGCTGAAACCTACCAAACCACGTCCGATTGACCTCAAATTTTATACACAAGTCAAAAATGACACCACGAACCTATTCCAACTTCCGAAAATCTAATCCGACCCCGATATCAAAATTTTCACTGCCGGCCAAAATTGCCAAAATTCTAACTTTCGCCAATTCAAGCCTATTTCTACTACGGATCTCCAAATCACATTCTGGACGTGCTCCTAAATCAAAAATTACCTAACGGAGCTAACAGAACCATACAAATTTAAATTCGTGGTCATTTTCCCACAAGTCGGCATCCGGTCAACTTTTTCAATTTAAGCTTCCAATTAAGTGACTAAGTGTCTCAATTCACTCCAAAACTACTCCGGACCCGAACCAACCAACCCGGTAAGACATAATACAACTGTAAAGCACAAAAGAAGCAGAAATAGGGAAAACAGGACTATCTCTCGAAACGACCGGCCGAGTCGTTACAAGGTTACACGTCAAATGATCTAGAGAGCGGAGGACTCAATTTTGTGGATGACTATTGTCTATGCCAAAACTAAGAGAATTCTAAAAACATTTCTGTGGGATAGTTTGACACAATGCAATCAAAGTATCAATGGTCCTTGGTGTATCTCTGGTGACTTCAATGTCATAATGGAAGCTGAGGAAAAGAAGGGAGGCGTACCTCATAGGACGAAAAAAAGTTAGGAATTTATCTCATGCATTAAAGAATGTGGCATGGTGGATGCAGGGTTCAGTAGACCTAGATTTACATGGTGTAATGGCAAGGGTAATGGCCATATAATTTGGAAAAGATTGGACAGAGTTTTACTCAATCATGAATGAACCGGTTTATTCCCTAGAGAATGAAATTGTTCACTTGGCTAGTACAGGCTCAGATCACACTCTAATGCTTATGAAATGTGGTGCTCTTGATCATAATTTTATCAGATATTTTAGATTTTTAAATTTTTGGGTTGATCAACCTAATTTTTTCATTGTTGTGCGGCAAGCCTGAGACAATGAAATAGTTGAAAATGTTATGTAGAGGTTCCAACAAAAAATGAAGCAGGTTGCTAGAAAATTGAGCATGTGATCCAAAGAGTAAATTGGTGATATTTTTCTGAATGTTAAAGAATGGGAGCACAAAATGATACAATTAGAGATGCAATACATTGATAGTGAGGATGAAGAACATATGACAGAGTTACATAAGGCCCAAACTCAGTACACTAGGTGGTTAAAGGCGGAAGAAACTATGTTGAAACAAAAGGCAAACATTAAATGGCTTGAGGAAGGAGACTCTAACAGCAAATATTTTCATGCCATTATCAATGAGAGAAGGAGAAGACTGACACTTCACAAGATTAAGACTCAAGATGGACAATGGCTTCAAGGGACCAAGAGATTGCCACTGGGACAGTTGAATACTTTGAAAATCTGGGACAGTTGAATACTTTGAAAATCTTTTAAAAAAAGACAGCTAACCTCTCGATTTACAATTTTTGGATATCATTGACTCTGTCATTACTTTGGAAGAAAATGATAACCTATGTGTTATTCCTGGAGAGAAGGAAATTAAAGATGTAGTGTTTAGTATGGATAAGAACAGTGCCCCAGGTCCAGATGGATTTGGTGGAGCTTTCTATCAGGGATGTTGGGAGATTATAAAGCAAGGTCTAGTTGAAATTATACAAACTTTTTTCAATGGGAATAGCCTGACCAGGTTTTATATCAACTCTTATTTGATTCTACTACCTAAGGTGGAGCACCCTGAAATTTTTTCTGATCTTTGACCCATTATTCTTAGTAACTTTTTCACTAAAATTATTTCTAAGATAATGGGAAATAGGTTGGCTCCTATTCTGCCTAAGATTATTTCGGAAAATCAAAGTGGATTCGTTTCTGGTAGGCTTATTACTAAGAACATACTCCTTGCTCAAGAAATTGTTCATGACATTAATAAGGAGAATGAGGGGGGAAACATGATGATTGAATTGGACATGGCCAAGGCTTATTATAGGGTTAATTGGGACATCATATTAGCAGCTTTGAGGAAGTTTGGTTTCTCCAAAGCATAGATTGACATGATATGGAGATCCATATCGAACAATTGGTATTCCATTCTTATTAATGGTAATAGAAAAGATTTTTTTTCATTCCACGCAGGGGCTTAAACAAGGTGACCTCCAATCTTCAGCATTATTCATTATTGGAGCTGAAATCCTTTCTAGAATGCTTAATCACTTGTCATCTAATAGTCTTTTCAAAGGTTTCTCAATGCATAGAACATGACCTCAGGTTAATCATCTAGCTTATGTTGATGATGTAATGATTTTTACTTCTGGATCCAAGAATTCACTCGATCTGATCATGCAGTAGTTGAGGAACTATGAAAAATGTTCAGGTCAATCTATTAATTATGGAAAAAGCAGTTTTTGGTGGCGCCTAATGCTGAGCCAAGTCAAATTGCTGAGATTAAAGAGATTACTCACTTCAGGCACACTGAATTCCCTATCACCTATTTGGGATGTCCACTCTATGTGGGAAGGAAAATAATTTCTTATTTTAATGAGGCTATGACTAAGATTGTGAGAAAGTCAAATGGTTGGCAAGAAAAATTAATATCTATAGGGGGAGAGCTAGTTTGATTAAACATGTTCTTCAGTCTCAACCTCTACACCTTCTAGCAGATATTGTGCCTCCAAAGACTATTTTTAAACAAATTGAGAAGTATATGGCCAAATATTTTTGGGGTACTTCTGATGGCAAACAAAGATACCACTGAAGTTGTTGGAACAATATGTGTTATCCTAAGAAGGAAGGGGTACGAGTATCAGAAGCTTGATTGATGTGAGCAACTCCTTCTCAGGTGGTGGAGATTTAGAACATCTAAGTCCCTATGGGCTGAATATCTTAAATTTAAATATTGTAGTAGAATACACCCTTTCCAGAAGAAGAAGAATAAAAAAAACTCACTCTTGGAAGAACTTTTTGGGAATTAGAGATCAAGCAGAGAAACACATTCTTTGGAGATGCAACGCTGGAGATATTAGTCGGATAATTGGCTAGGCATTGGTGCTTTAGCTTATATTGTCCAACTAGATCAACCTGATATGAAGAAGACTAAGCAAGTTAGGATAGGCCCTTATTTGCATTTTGAAGAACTGTAACAATTGCCTGAATATATTATTGAGTTAATTCAATCTTCCAAGTTTGGAGATCTTAATAGTGTTGATACTGCTATTTGGATTCCTTCTTCCACTGGTTTCTTTACTACTACATCAGCCTGACAAGTCGTTAGACAGTCAAGAGGCACAATCACATTACTTCAGGGAGTATGGCATAAATATCTTCCCTATGAAATGTCTTTTTTAATGTGGAGATTGCTTAAAAAAATTACCTTTTGATGATGTAATAATTTATTTTTGGTTAGCAAATTATTTTTAGGTGTAACTGTTGCAGGACCCTACAAATAGAGACTATGTTACACACATTTATCACCGGTGAGATGGCTCAAAACACCTGGAAGCACTTTGGTGCTCCATTGGGAATTCGTTGGGAAGATATGCCTATTCTTAACATACTTAGAAGGTGGTGGAACTCAAAATCTAATAACAAAATTACTTAGATCATCATCAAGATCACCCCTACAGTTATATGTTGGGAGTTGTGAAAAGTTAGATGTGCGTCAAAGTATGGAGGTATTAAAATTTCTTTGCTAGAGTTAATTCCATGTACTTTCTCACTTGAGGTGGGTGGTCTCTAAGCATAACATCTCTATAGAAGGTTTTGTTCCATGGTTTTTTTTTTTTGACAAGCTAAGAAATTTAACTGCTAAAATAATTTGAATTCATGTAAGCTAGGAAACGCCTTTATTTGGTTGGGCTAAGCTTAATACAGATGGTAGCAAACAAGATAATGAGATCATAGAGGCAATATGATTATGACATTCTCACAAAGTTTAGGGAGTGGTACTAGTAATATGGCAGAAGCTAAGGCTGTTTTGTTAGGCCTGCAATGGTGTCACTCAAACGGATATGATAGAATTATGCTTAAATGTGACTCCAAACTGGTTATCGATATGTTGAAGAAACCACCTTGGCATATCGACAGTATCATCAAAGAGGCACAACAGCTCATACAAATTCACAATATTATTATTAAACATTGCTATAGAGAATCTAATAATGTGGCAGACATACTCGCTAAATGGAGCTAGGGGTGTCAATGGATATTTAAAAATCGACTAAACCGAGTTTTAAGTTTCTTTTAATAAAACCTTAGGTTTTTATATAAATTTATAACCGTACCGATAATTAAGGTAGGTTTTTTATTTTGTGAAAATAAACCGAAAAAATATCGAACCGTACCGAATAAATTTACATGTAGAAAATATATTTATATATTATAAGTTTAAAAATAATAAAGCATTAAATTATTTTTTTGGGCATTGGAATTATAAAAATGGTTAAAAGCCAACGAGTAATTAAACTCAAAATCCTAATTCCCAAAACTATTATGCTACTCCTATTGAAACTAAATTATTTTCAGCATATTCGCTCGCAAGACACAAAGTATTCTAGCGATTATGAGTAGCATACTACAATGTATTGAATATGTTTTGTTTCGTATGATTTAGATTTATCTTTTTGAATATTTAATCTTCCATATACTTTATTCTTAAATCCCAACTTGGTTAATATCTTTTCATTCGTGTGATTTATATTTTCTTTGTCTTTGCTTAGTTTCTTTTATGCTGCTGTAGAATAGTTGATGGATCTAATACTATGGCCATCTTTCATGTTTTCTTAATTCATTATCCTTTAAACAGTAAAAATGTCTAGAGAGTTTTGTGAAGTCTTATAAACTATGAATGTTATTGCATTCTACTTCTACTAGTGATTTTTACCTGACATTTAAAAACAATGCCGAAAATTAATCGAACCGTACCAATATCGAAGAGAAACCGACATGATTGAGACGGTTTCGGAAAGTCTAATTTTGGTTATACATAATAACATAACCGAAAAATTAGTATGGTACAAATTTTATAAAATAATCGGCCGAACCGAACCATTGACACTCCTAAATGGAGCCATGAGATACATGAGACTATGGTCTTCAATGACATTAATCTCCCTAAGCATGCTTTCGGATATTATAAATTAGACAGGATACAATATCCTAATCTAAGCCATATAGTTGTCAAGAACCATTTTGTTGCGAGATGATAGTCTGCTTTTTGCTGTAAGGTAGCTAACTGTATTTGTATGCTTTTAAAGTGCTTTTATGTCCCCAACGAGGCAAAAAGAGTTTTATTTTCTTTTTGGACATATAAGCACATATAACAGATCTATGATCATATGGCTCCATTGTTGGATCTGTTATATGTATTAGATATGTCTTATTTGTAGATTCGAATAATGTAATTTATCGGGAGGTTTTGGTTTTATGTCCCCTCATATTGTACCTTTTCTTAGTTTTATAATAAACAAGGTAGGGGTCAATGCTAAACACCGTCACCACGCGGGAGGTGAAAGCCCGGGTGTTGGAATTAAAATTAAAAAAAATGTTATCGAGCCAACAAAGATATTACTATAATTAAAGTTGCAGAAGAATAAATGAACTCCATGCAAATGAACATGAAAACCCTCGCCAATACATTATTACTGAATTTTACACACTTTCAGAATCCATTTTTTGGGAGCGAAATACCAAAAACATAACAAAGACACAAACTCTTAGGATAGTTAACGTTTTACATCTCGAAAGAACAAGACTAGGGAACTAATTATTTGCATATTATCTCTTACCGTGCAGAATGGATCGGACAACAAAAGGACCAACATAAAAACCTTAGTTCAGACAAGAGGAGGACATATGAAACCAGGAGGAGGAGTTAAACCACAAGTTGCAAGAACTGAAAGTGCTAGTGGGAGGAAAATGTTAAGATTAAGAAGTTTAAGTCTTATTGTTGTGCATAGACAAATCGCAGCTTCTAGCTCTAGCAATCCTTGTAACACTGGGCAGCATATATGTTCCACTGGATTTCCTATCCCAATATGTACTAAGCCGCCAAGAACATCAAGACAAAGCCCAAGTTTTAATGCATCTATAGGACACGTGGCAGGCGGCGCTGGAGTAATACCCGGAATACCGCCGCCTCCTCCTCCGCGACCGGGTGCACCACCACCACCACCAGGAGGTGTGTAAGGTGGATATCCAGCAGAAGGTCCTCCGGGAGGAGTTGTTATTGGTGGTAAAATGCCAGGAGGATTGACTATAGGTGGTAAGATGCCAGGTGGCCTTGTGACCGGAGGTGTTACAACTGGCGGTGGTCTGACAATAGGCGGCAAAACCCTAGGAGGTGCTCCGCCGTGATGTGGTGGTGGTCTGGTGGTTGGTGGATACGGACGTGGCGTTGACGGAGGGTGGGGCCTACCAGGGGACTTAGGTGGATGAGGGTGACGTGGAGATTTTGGTGGATGTGGCGGACGTGGAGTAGTGCCAGGTGGACTAGGGCGTTGATAAGGTGGATAAGGAGGAGTACATGGGCATTGTCCCGAAGTTGCATAAGCTGGTGATAAACATATTGACATGAAAATCATAGAAATGAAGAAGATTGCTGAAATCTTTGAACCCATGACTTTAATTTTTGGGTTCTAAAAAGGATAGTTGCATTATTTTCTTATGTTCTTGGTTTTTGATATACACTATAGTTTAGTTTTTATAGGTGCATGGTATGTGCAACCCGTGAATGAGGGTATTTACTTGAAATGGAACTGAGAGAGCAACACGTTGCTGGAGGAATTCCAAAGTTTATTAGCTGGGAAATACTGAAATGGAAACTTTGGAGGTTTGTTCGTTCATCGCGAACTTCAATATCCAATCCGTGACTGCTTATTATAGTCCGTGAAGACGCAAGAGTCTCTTTTTATAGCTGTTTGGCAGGCTGTATCAGCTTATTTTGAGAATTTTTTTTCGAAAAAATATTTTTGGAGAAAAATAATTTGTGTTTGATTAATTAATTTAAAAAATATTTTTTGAATAATAATTTGTGTTTGACCAAACTTTTCAAAAAGTGCTTTTAAGTATCAACTTACAAATAAGGACATGAAAAAAATTTGCTTAATAGTTAATATTCTATAAATAGATAAATAATTAAAAATAAATAATAAATAATTAAGTTTTTTATTTATTTAAGTAAAATATAAAAATATTCTATAGTATTTTATTTTTTCAAGATAATTTAAATATATCAAAAAATCATTCAATAAATGTGAAAGTTCATTCCAAAAGTCATTTTATATTACTTTAATAGTTTAAACTAAACAAGATTATTTTGGTATATATAATATTTTGCAAAGGACATTTTTGGCAGGAAAAAAAGTCAAAACTATTTCCGCTTCTGCTTCTGTTTTCAAAAAGATACTATTTTTTTCTGATTCTTCAAAATTGTTTCCGTTTCTAGCCAAAATCACTTTTTTTTTTCAAAAAGAAACTTGGTCAAACATTTTAAATCGAGGAAAAAAGCACTTTTTTAAAGGAAAAAAAAAATTCTTTTGGCATGATGAAAATAATGACCAAACACGCTATTATTTCACAACAACTCCAGTTTCGCACAGATTTTAAGGCATTTGCTGTTTCTGTACTTTGATTACATAGTGTACTTTGGAGTTTCTATTTTTCTGTTTATATTTGTATTGTCCTACTACTGGAATGCTAAGCTTGAAAGGGGAAAACCTGATTTTCTTCTCTTTCATGCAAGATTCTCACTTCCTTTATTCTTTTCTTTTTATTCTTTGTTTATGATATAATCAAGTAAACAAAGTATTTTTTTTTAACAATTTACTTAATTTATATCATAACAGATATAAATGTTGTGGCATTAATTATTAAAAAGAATCTCCACGTACTTCTCATGAGAAATAATCAGTCTGGCACGTAAAGAGGCATACTGAAAACATAATTAGATGACACATTCGCTTGTCGAGAGTCAATTTGACTAAACCTTGAAAAAGCTTAAAAATTAGATATTAAAAAACTATACGAAAAGTACTATAAGTTGTTATTTTGCTCATGTTAATATGATTCGAAAAAATACATTTTAGAATATTGGTCAAATTGCACACAATTTTACAGATCTCGATAAGTGAAATGTGTCATCTAAATTAAAACAGATAAGTACTAATTTTTACGATTTCTCTAATAGTTTAAGCTTTTAGATAATGATACAGTCACACACTAACTTCCCTGAGCTTTAATTTTTTCCTATCTGTTCCTTTTCCCTAATATATCTATAGGTTTTAAAGTTTCGTGAATTATATATCCCTTCTGTCCGGGAAATCTAAGGTGCGTGTACGTTCTAAATTGAGCTTCAATCTGAAATATTAGCATAAAATCTCAGTTAGATTATAACTGTTGTTGAATAATTCTCTGTATACCTTGCTAGTAAACATAAATAAACAAATAAATGATCAGAGAGGTAGAACCAAAGAGTAAATAGTGGACTATTTGTCTAGTTCATTTCACTAAAGCATCATGTGAACCTTTGTTTTTGTCCTCCTTCAAGGTTTCAGACTAGCAAAGGGACAAAAAAGAAACCTTAATTTTGGCAAGTACACCGAAGACAAATAAATGTGACGAGAAAAAGTTGGTCCAATTATTACCACTCGATCTATTGACTTTTGCAATTTTTTAAAAATATATTTGATAGTTTTGTTTATCCTAAAAAACGGATAACAATAAAATTTATAAGTGATTTTAAAAATACGTAAATTAATTCGATACGAACGATAAATTGCGTTAGATTAAATAAATAAAGGTATAATAAATTCAAACCACGTGAGGAGGATAATTCCAGCCTTGATGAAATATCCACCCTCGACTCGGACTCACGATGACCAGCACTGATGAACGAGAATAAGAAGTATGAATAATAGTGAAAAAATAACAGTATATTGCTTTGGGATGTGTGTTACAATATTTCCAATGAATAATCAGACTCACATTTATATAGTAGGAGAGTTTTACCCTAAGTACAATTCTATAAAAGGTAAAAATCTCCCCTTTAACTGATTGCTAGATTCCCGTCGGTACGTGCCGCGATCTGTGCTGTGATACCCGGATGATCGCGGATATCACGGCCTTCCGTTAATCGTGTTCGATTGCCCAATAATTCTCTTCGAAGTCTCTTGAGATTTGGACCGATCCGGGGTCATGGCCTCGATATACTCGAGGGTGGGCGTCGTACCCCCGATGCCTGACTCGGTGAGTCCCTTACCTCAATTCTGGTTCCTTGTCATCGCGTTCCTTACTCGATTTATTTTATCGGGAACCGGGCCAGCTTATGGGTCCGGTTTCACCCGTATACGGATAGTCTCCTTGTTTTTCGGAGAGTAAATTTTACGAAAACGATGAGGAATGACATGAGTTCTTCGATCTCTTCTTCAACACACTGCGACCCGAAATGACAAAAAAACCGAAACGTCTCGCCAGTTGCGTCATAATGATCTCAAATACGTGTCAGTCGTCGGTTGGCTACCGAAAAGTCGTGGAACCCTATAAATATTCCCTCCTTCGTTCATTTTCCACTTTACGTCCAAACTTTTACCCTCGATCCTTTAAGATATTACAGTCTTTTTTTATCCCTCATTATTCTTACCTTCGTTACTCAAGATTCCTCAGTACGTTGCAAAATTTTTACTCACTACTCAAGCCAACACATCTGAGCTTTCAACTTTCTCCTTTTCTCTATCTTTTTCAAGTTTTTGCAGATAACAATGGCCAAAACCTCCAAATCTGCTAACATAGTAGATAGAAAATTGCGTACCTTCTTCTTCCCGGACTAGGACTCCACTTACCGTTATCTCGGATACCTCTAAGTACAAGTACAACTATTCATCTGCCTTCGGAGTATAAAGCAAAGGCAGGCTTGAAAGGTACCGCTTGAGTTCTTCCAAGGCTTATTGACACTCCGGGGTCCATGAGAAATTATTCCTCTTCTTCAATAACGAGAAGAACTGATGGCTCTTGTTGGAGGACCTTGAAATGAATCGACCCAAAGCGGCTATGCGCCCGATTAACCTTTGAACGGCCTTGACATTGTCCACCATGTAATGTCCTCTATGGCCTTAATTTTATCGGGGTTGATCTCGATTTCCCGGTTAGACACCATAAATCCGAGTAATTTACCGAATTTGACTCTAAACTTGCATTTCTCCGGGTTCAGCTTCATATTGTATTTCTTCAATATGTTGAAGGTTTCCTGCAAACGTTTCAAATGGCCCTCTGCTCGTAGGGAATTAACTAACATATCGTCAATGTAAACCTCCATCGATTTTCCAATTTGTTCTTTGAACATCCGATTACTAGGTGTTGGTAAGTGGCACCAGCATTTTTAGTCCGAATGGCATCATGTTATAGCAGTAGGTGTCATACTTAGTGATGAAGGACGTCTTTTCCTGGTCGCCTGGGTCCATCCGAATTTCGTTGTACCCGGAATAAGCATCGAAAAAACTGAGGATCTCGTGGCTGCCGTCGCATCGATCATGCGATTGATCTTTGAGCAGAGGGAAAGAGTCCTTGAGGCATGCCTTATTCAAGTCTTTTTAATCTACACACATTCTTAATTTATTCCTATTTTTAAGGACTACCACTACGTTTGCTAACTAATCCGAGTACTTAACCTCCCGAATGCACCCTATTTTAAGGAGTTTAGATACCTCATCTTTGATGAATGCATGCTTGACTTCGGACTGAGGCCTCCTTTTCTGCTTGACCGGGTAGAACTTCGGATCCAGACTCAACTTGTGAGTAGTTATTTTCGGTGAGATCCCTGTCATGTCGAGGTGGGACTAAGCGAAATAATCTATGTTAGCCATAAGGAATTTAATGAGTTTCTTCCTGAGCTCGGGATTTAACCTCGTGCCCAGGTATACCTTACGATCGGGCATGTGCTCGATCAATATGACTTGCTCCAGTTCTTCGATCGTTGATTTGGTGGCATCGGAATCGTCGGGGACTATGAAAGATCTGGGAACTCCGTAGTCGTCGTCCTCATCCGTCCCCTACTTCTCCGGTTTGGTCGGGGGTCGGTGTCGGTGTCGGTGATTGCTATTTGGTTCCTTCCTTGGTGACCAAACTCGGATCTTTTGGTGTAGAAAGTGCAGATATCGGAACCACTTCGTCGACTGCAAAGTTCTCCTTTGCGGCCGGTTGTTCTCCGTAAATTATTTTAATCCCTCCTGGCATTGGAAATTTCAACACCTGGTGCAATGTCGAGGGCACTGCCCTCATGTTGTGAATCTACGACCTCCTGAACAGAGCATTGTATCTCATATCTCTTTCGATCATGTAGAACTTTGCTTCCTGAACGGTTCCGACGGTGTTCACCGGTAGTGTTATCTGTCCTTTAGTGGTCTCACATGCCATATTGAATCCGTTTAGAACTCGGACTGCAGGCACAATTTGGTCTTGCAGACCCAACTGCTCTACGACTCTCGATCTGATGATATTGGCTGAGCTACCTAGATCAAGTAACAGATGCTTAACTCGAGATTTTATGTATGAGTATAGATATTACCAGTGCATCATTGTGTGGCTGCACGATGCCTTCAGCGTCCTCATCGTTGAAAGATAAGGTTCCTTCTGGCACGTAATCTCGAGTCCGTTTTTCTCTAGTGATGGATACTTTGGTGCGCTTTAACATCGGCCCCTGGGGGACGTCGACCCCACTGATGATCATGTTAATGACGTGTTGAGGTTCCTCTTGATCAATTTGCTTATTAGAGTCCCTATTCCTGATATGGTTTTTGGCTCGGTCGCTCAGGAACTCTTGGAGATGTCCGTTGTTGAATAACCGAGCTATTTCCTCTATCAATTATCGGCAATCTTCTGTTATGTTTCTGTGAGTGCCATGATATTTACATATTAGGTTGGGGTCCCTTTGGGCTGGATCAGACTGTAGAGGTCGAGTCCACTTTGTGTCTTTGATGCGTCTGATGGTAGATACGATGGCAGCGACATCGACGTTGAAGTTGTACTCCGATAACTTTGGCGCTTCCCTAGGTCCGATAGGTCTGTCGAAACCGCTTTTGCTCATGAGTCATCTGCTATTTTGACCTCAATCGTTTCTCCTTTCACTTCTCATAGGGTTTCGTCCGGACCCACTACCTATTTAGTTTCCATTGTATGGTTGATACCTATCCCTATTTGATCTCGGTTCATTATCAATGTCTCTCTTGGATCTGTCGATAGCTCTGACGAGATAAACGGACCCGGAAGGGGTCCCAAGCTGATCATCTTTGAGTATTGAGTCCTTGGGTGAAGGCCTGTACGGCCCAATCATCCGCGACCGGAGGCAGGTCCATTCGTTCCATTTGAAATCAGGACACGAATTTCTCGAGCATATCATTATCTCTCTGTTTCATTATGAAAAGGTCTGACTTCCTGGTCTCGACCTTGATGGCCCCGGCGTGTGCTTTCACGAAGGAGTCTGCAAGCATAGCAAACGAGTTAATAGAATTAGGGGGTGAGTTGTGATACCATATCATAGCTCCCTTCGACAAAGTTTCCCCAATTTTTTTCAACAGGACGGACTCGATCTCATCATCCTCCAAGTCGTTCCCTTTGATGGCGCATGTGTAGGAGGTCACATGCTCATTTGGGTCAGTTATTCCGTTGTACATAGGAATTTTGAGCATGCGAAACTTCTTTGGAATTGGCTTCGGAGCCGCGCTCGGAGGGAAAGGTTTCTGAACAAAATTCTTGGAATCTAGACCCTTCAATATCGGTGATGCTCCTTCATTTGGTCGACCCTGAAATTGTAGGTTTCCACCTTTTTGTCATTGGCCTCGATTTTGTTTTCTCCCGATTCTACCCATTTTGTCAGTTTTTCGAGCATTTTTATGATCTCAGGGTTAGTCCCGGGTTCAGCTTCGCTCGGCCTCTCCGTAATTGATTCGTTTCTGCGAGTGATTTCCCAAGACGGCTCGGGCTCAATTCTGTCGGGGGCATGGTTTTGGTTCTGCAGCTGGGTTATCGCTGTTTGTTAGGTCTGCAGCATTTCGAAGATCACTCACAAGTTGATCTCACCTCCTTCACTGTCTTGTGTATTTTGGGCTATCGATCGGATTCCCCCGCGGACGCTGTTCTCAGGATCGGTAGGCAGATTCGCATTGATGGCCACATGTGAGTTAGCATTGATCGGGTCCGCGATCGGAATTCCACTAAGATCGACAAGGTGCACCTCGTTACTTGGTACCATATTGTTGTTCTCGCCGTGGTGACCGGACTAAGCATCCACGTTTAGAGGTGTAGATTAGGAGTTCGACATTTTGAACTTTGACCTAAAATTGAAGACACTTCAAAGAACAAGTATAAAATAGGATGCGTTATGGAAATTCGTGTCAAATTGCCACTATTATCCTTAGCTCCACAGTGGGCGCCAAACTGTTTACCCTAAAAAATGGATAATAATTAAATTTGTAAGTGGTTTTAAGGATACGTGGATTAATTCGATACGAACGATAAATTACGTTAGATTAAACGAATAAAGGTATAATAAATTCAAACCAAGTGAGGAGGATTTTTCCAGCCTTGATGAAATATCCGCCCTCGACTCAGACTCACGATGACCACACTGATGAACGAGAGTAAGAACTATGAATAATAGTAAAAAATAACAGTATATTGCTTTGAGATACGTGTTACAATGTCTTCAATGAATAATTAGACTCCCCTTTATATAGTGGGAGAGTTTTACCCTAAGTACAATTCTAAAAAAGGTAAAAATCTCCCGTTTAACTGATTACTGGATTCCAATCAGTACGTGCCGAGATATGCGTTGTGATACCCGGTTGATCGCGGATATCACGGTCTTCCGTTAATCGTGTTCGATCGCCCAATAATGCTCTCCGAAGTCTCTTGAGATTTGGACCGATCCGGGGTCATGGCCTCGATATACTCGAGGGTAGGCGTCGTGCCCCCGATGCCTGACTCGGTGAGTCCCTTACCTCGATTCCGATTCCTTGTCATCGCGTTCCTTATTCGATTTATTTTATCGAAAACTGGGCCGGCTTGTGGTTCCAGTTTCACCCGTATACAAATCTGTTTACTTAAAGTTTGCAGTTCTGCATATCTATCTTCTAGGAGCGGCTCCAAATAAATTAGAGACCAAACCTTAATTAGAAACAGCACAAGAATGAAGTACGATATACATTATTTCTCCTATCATATCTCCGTGTCAGACCAATCTGGCTATCTTGTTTATTAGAGAAGTTAGGTCAATATTAACTGAATGTTCATTTGATTCAAATAACTCATTTACAGATTGAATCAGTATTAACTAAATAATAGAACAAAATAGAAGTGAAAATCTATATAGGCAATTCCAACTAATTGGGATTAAGTTTAAGTTTTTTGTCAATACACCAACATTGCATTTGTGAGATTTATCCTAGGTAGAGACTCGCATGTTTGCATACAAATAAGTGTGACGTTAATTAGAGAATCTCTACTTTTAGCCTGTAATTTTCCTTAAAACTCAAACTACTTATATTGGAGACAAATTGATCTAAATATAGTGTAGTGGATAAAGATGATTCATGTAATTAATCCCAACTAAATTTTGAATTGGACGATACTTAATTTATTTAATGCATGATTCTCGGAGAATTTTTTTATTATTATATTGAGGACTATTTAAGTTATTCTCTCTTAGTCTAAATTACAGTTTTTGGGTCTCAAAGAGTGTTGTCCCCTTTCACCAATCATGCTACTTTCAAGCATTTCTGTGGTTACGTTGCTGCAGTTCCCATTTTTGTAGTTACTTATTAGTTTACTTTCTTAATTTATAAAACAGAAAGAAAATTGTACATTCACATCCGAACAAAAATTATGAAGATTAATACTTTCTTTATGCCCCCAAAATAGAAACAAACAAACTAATCTTCAATTCTTTCTCTCAAAATTTTACCATAATTTTCTGCTTTATCTCTTTTCTCTTTCTCGCTGACCTTATTGACAAGCACTCGAACATTTTCTTTTGTCTTCTCATTCAAAGACTAGTTT
Source organism: Nicotiana tabacum (assembly GCF_000715075.1). Lineage (NCBI taxonomy): Eukaryota > Viridiplantae > Streptophyta > Magnoliopsida > Solanales > Solanaceae > Nicotiana > Nicotiana tabacum. The sequence goes on along the minus strand of NC_134102.1, from coordinate 124,764,719 downwards.
TCCTACCCAATTAAGGTCATGCATGTATGGCATTGATCATTGACGTGCTAACAGTAGCGGAGCCAGGAATTTTACTAAGAGAATTCAAAAGGCTGCAACTTCGAACCTGTGAGCTAAAGTAATTTTTGAATATCGCTTCTAATCAAACTTTAAGTAATTAAATAAATAAAATACCGGTGATCAACACGACGACGTAGGGAGATGCAAAATGGCGGACGAGATAGTAGTAACAAGCTCGGAGAACAAAACAGAGGATACGATTGTATGTTATGCTCCTACGATGATAACCACGAATGGAATATGGCAGGGTGATAATCCACTTGATTATTCCTTGCCACTCTTTATATTGCAATTGACATTGGTTGTTGTCATCACTCGCCTTCTTGTTTATGTCTTGAAACCAATTCGTCAACCCCGTGTTATTGCTGAGATTCTTGTAAGTTAACACAATTCTCCAATTTATATGATCACATTTTTTATTGTCATTATCTGTCAAAATCATTTTTTGTATGACTAGGAGATCACAGGTTCAAACGGTAAAAAAAACTCTTACAGAAATGTAATGTAGAGCAATGTATAACATATCCAATGTAGCTAGTGCTTCCTCGGGCAGAAGTTTAGTATGTGTGGCTGCCCTTTTATTTTTCGACATCATTTCCTATATGAAACCATGCATTATATAATGCACAATTTTAATGGTTGTAAGACCAAATAAAATTGAAAGTATTCTTGTTGGATAAAATGAATTAGAATTGACAATAATAATGGTGACAATCAGGAAACTCACATAAGCGAGATGTAGGACATTGAAACTGTATGAAAAGGAAAATAAAAAGTGATTTTACGTTATTCAATTGTAAGGGTATTTAAATACCAAGAAAGAAACTTTGTTATTGGTCTAGATGATCTTTTCTTTCTTTTTCTTTGGTGAAATGGTGATAAAATACTCATATTCTTGTTTAGCTTAATTTGTTTTGTATACTATATTAATATTCTGCAGAATGGTGGCAGGGAGGTGTAATATTGGGGCCATCAGTATTGGGAAGAAGTAGCAAATTTGCTAACACAATATTTCCTCAAAGAAGTGTAATGGTTCTTGAGACAATGGCAAATATTGGCCTTCTTTACTTCCTCTTTCTAGTCGGAGTAGAAATGGACATTGATGTGATTCGTCGAAATGGTAAAAAATCCTTGATTATAGCAATAGCAGGCATGGTATTGCCATTTATAGTAGGGAGTTCATTCTCCTTTATGTTGCATGAGACTTCACAACATACTAAAGAGGGAACTTTCATCCTCTTCCTTGGCCTTTCCCTTTCTGTTACTGCATTTCCTGTTCTTGCTAGAATCCTTGCGGAGCTCAAACTTATAAACACTGAAATTGGAAGAATCGCGATGTCAGCTTCACTTATTAATGATATATTAGCATGGGTTGTGTTAGCATTTGCAATTGCCTTTTCTGAGAATAAAAATATGACATTGGCTTCTCTTTGGGTGATCCTCTCAAGTACAGCCTTCATTTGTTTTTGCTTTTTCGTCGTTAGGCCATTAATTGAAAGGAGGATTAGACAGACCCCAGAAGGCGAATCGATTAGTGAGTTCAATATATGTCTCATTCTCACAGGGGTTATGGTTGCTGGATTCATAACAGATGCAATTGGAACACATTCTGTTTTTGGAGCTTTTGTCTTTGGTTTGATTATACCTAACGGTCCTCTTGGTTTGGTACTTGTGGAAAGGCTAGAGGACTTTGTTTCGGGTCTTTTGTTGCCTCTTTTTTTCGCCATTAGTGGTCTCAAGACAGAGATTACTGGTATTGATGGAGTTGGAACATGGGCAAGTTTATTTGTTGTTATAGTCCTAGCTTGTGCTGGCAAAGTACTAGGTGTTTTCCTTGTAACTCTCTATTACAAAATGCCATATCATGAAGGCCTTTCTCTTGGTCTACTCATGAATGCCAAAGGCCTCATTGAGATGATTGTGCTCAATGTTGGTAAAGACCAAAAGGTAATTAACATATACTACTTCATCTTCTCGGGAAAAGGGAGCCTGGAGCAACAGTAAAGTTTTTTGTGTGACTTATAGGTCACGGTTTCGAGCCGCGGAAGCAGCCACTAATGCTTGCATTAGGGTAGGCTGTCTACATCACACCTTTTCGGGTGCGGCCGGTAAAGTAGTCTCCGTATGACCTATGGTTCAAGTCGTGGAAGCAGCCACTAATGCATGCATTGGGTAGGCTATCTACCTCGCACCCTTTCGGGTGCGGCTCTTCCCCGGACCCTGCATAAACGCGGGATGCCTTGTGCACCGGGCTGCCTTGACGTTTTTACTTCATCTTCTTATCATTACACAATAATCAGTACACTTTGCTTAATAATTTAAACTAAATGATTATGTAAAATGTAGGTTCTTGATGACAAATCTTTTGCTATAATGGTGATGGTAGCAGTAGGCATGACTGCAATCATCACTCCCATTGTGACAGTAATTTACAAACCAGCAAGAAACTTTGTCCCATATAAGAGAAGAACAGTTCAAAGAACAAAGTTGGATAGAGAATTCAGAGTACTGGTTTGTATCCACACACCTAGAAATGTTCCAACAATTATCAATCTTCTTGAAGCATCCTATCCGACCAAGAAATCACCAATATGTATATATGTCCTACACCTTGTCGAACTCACTGGCCGTGCATCCGCAATGCTTATTGTTCATAACATGAGAAAAACAGGAAGGCCAGCAATTAACAGAACTCAAGCTCAATCAGATCACATAATCAATGCATTCGAGAACTTTGAGAAAAACGTCGGATGTGTTTACGTGCAGTCTCTCACTGCCATCTCCCCTTACTCCACAATGCATGAAGACATTTGCCTTTTAGCAGAGGATAAAAGGGTGGCACTAATAATCATCCCTTTTCACAAGCAACAAACAGTTGATGGTGGAATGGAAGCTACAAATCCAGCGTTTCAAGCCATTAACCAGAATGTACTAGCAAATTCACCTTGCTCCGTTGGAATTCTTGTTGATAGAGGCTTAAGTGCATCAAGAATGAACCAAGTTTCTCACCATATCGCCGTGTTATTCTTTGGCGGACCAGATGATCGCGAAGCATTAGCGTATGCATGGCGAATGAGTGAGCATCCGAACATCAATCTCACTGTTCTTCGGTTTCTCCCCGGAGAAGCTTCAATTGAAGCAACAAGATCAGATTCAACCAACAGCAGGAACGATCACAGCATACTAACAGTAGCAACAGACAGCGACAAGGAAAAGCAGCTAGACGAGGAATATGTAAAAGAATTCAGGACAAGAACAACAAATGATGAGTCAGTAATTTACACAGAAAGAGTAGTGAATCATGGAGAAGAGACAGTAGCAGCAATAAGGTCAATAGATAATTCACATGACTTGTTCATAGTTGGTAGAGGACAAGGCAACATTTCCCCGTTGACCGCGGGGCTAACTGACTGGAGCGAATGTCCGGAGCTTGGGGCAATTGGTGATCTTTTGGCTTCCTCAGATTTTGCAATGGAAGTTTCAGTTTTGATAGTGCAGCAATATGTTGGAATAGGAATAGAGGATCAGGTGGCCACTCCGGATAGTCCTAGCCAACATTATGGACACTTCAACATTGATCATTCGAATCGCAGGCCACAAACCGGAGGACAGCAACCTGGTTTTCATTCACAACCCTGAAAACTTGGTAGGATTCTTGTTCATATCAATTTTTCTTAATAGTGCAGTTTTTTTTTTTTTTTGATTCTTACCTGTTCTTGAATTTTGTTGCTTGTAAATTGTAAAGCTTCCTACTCAGCCAGCTACACATCAATCTTGATGTATTTGGTCTTCCATTAAAAGAGTAAAGTGAAGATAACCATGAAACGAGTTCATTTTCCTCTGTTGTTTCTATTGTCCCCTTGGTTCCAATTTTAATCTTTGTGATTATTACGAATGTCAGATCCCTTACCTACACAATATTCTAGAATTGGGATTTCCAGTGAATTCGTTTTGCTAATATCATTATCAATCTGTAAAAACTATTTTTGTCCCCGAATCTCCAATCAAATACCGAAAAATATTTTCCAGAAGATATTTTCTAGAAATTCTCTTAAAAACAGTTTTAAGTTTAAAGTAGATGTGTGCAAGCATGTTGCAACAAAATTAAAAGTTTTTCTTTTAAAAAATGCAAGGAAAATGATTTTTGAGATTTTCATTTTATGTTCAATAAAGTGAATATGATTTTTAGTCCAAACATTAGTCAAGCATAATTGATTCGTTTCATACTATCTCAATTCCAAAACTTTGGTTTAGTAATAAATATTGTATAGGGTAAAATCTGTTCATATTAAATACTCGCATAATAGAGCGACACGTGGAACCGGAGATAGACGGAAGGTGAGACAGGTAAAAATAAAGACTGGGGGCAGCATTTTCGGTTGACACCGGGAAGCTCCCGAAGGGAATATTGCTAATAAAGACAAATGAATGCCTGCCACCCGATAACATTCAATGAAGAATATTCTGCAATATTAAATACACAATCCGTTATAGAGAATTATGGCATTCATGGCCTGCCATTACACATTCTTTAATGGCCCCCATAATTGCCATTTAAGAGAGGCTTAATCCAATAACCTTGTTCCCTAGGTGTAACTATAAATAGTGAGTTTAATAGCCATTAGTGGAAGAGGAATTTTCTGACAAACTTATGCTATATACTATTCAAAAGCTCAATAATACTCGATTTCTTGCCTATTAATACTTGTATTACTGCCTTCGGAAGCCCTGCTCTCGAAACCAAAGCTATCTGCTGCTTTATTTCGATTTCGACGCTAAGTCTTGTATTTTATTTAATTTAGTTATCATTTTGGGATCAAGTCAATTTACTTGTCTATAAACCATGTTACAAATTCAATTATACCGTTTTGCGGGTAAACAGTTTGGCGGCCACTGTGGGCCTAGACAATTGCGTAATTGAGTTGATTCTTGTATCTATTACTAACCTGTTTAATTCTTTGTTTCTTAGCGAAAAATCATAAAAAATGGCAGATAACGATGTTAACATCACGCACAACGTTGAGGCCCATGACGGGCATTATCCACGACATGTTCGAGAGGCGACTCTTGATGATGCTGAAGACTAGCACGTTGCGGAAACAGTGAGAATCCTGAGATAACAACAAAATGCTATTATGGGACATCTCTCGCGATAGGATCAGGTCATGACGGTGTTTAGGTAGGCATTGTCGGGTGCTTCCAACAATACGAATGGGAGAGATCCAGTTCCTCCCGGTGCTCCCGCGAACCAAACAACACAAAGGGCTAATAATAACACCCCAAGGGATGAGGTTGACTTCGATAGGGCCGGGGGAAACGGTAGCGGATCCGGTAACAATAATGAGAACGATCCCTTTAAAACCGAACTCATGCGATTTATGAGGGAAATAAACGCCCAAATGGATTAAATCCCGGACGCACCACCAGTGATGGAAGGACCAAACTCAAAGAAATACACTAGTTGCCATTGAAACCAAGCGCGTCATCAGAGTTGATCCCGAAGCAGTTCAAAATTCCAAACGTGCCAAAATATGACGGGACTTTGGATCCTCAGGAGTACATCACCACCTATACAACGGTGGTGAAAAGAAATGACTTAGATCCGCACGAGATTGAGTCAGCCTTGTTGAAGAAGTTTGGGGAGACACTCACGAAAGGGGCCCAGCTATGGTATTCACTTTTTCCGGAGCACTCTATAGATTCCTTCGAGATGCTTATGAATTCTTTTATCAAGGCCCATGCCGGGGCCAGGAAGGTACAAGACCAAAAGGCTGACATATTAAAAATTACACAAGGAGAGTCCGAATTACTGCGGGAGTTCGTGACCAGATTTCAGAAGGAAAGAATGCTGCTACCGGCAGTGCCGGACGAATCGGCCGCTGATGCATTTACTAAAGGGCTGAATCCGAGGAGTTCGGATGCTTCCCAAAAATAGAAATAAAGTCTGCTCGAGTTCCAGGCAACAACATTGGTAGATGTCCATAACCGCTATGAGTCGGAGACAAGAATAGAGGATTACCAGCACAGTTTCCCGGCATCAACTAAGGGTTAGGACCGAGAAAAGAATAAGGAAAAGTTGAAGGATGACTTCGACGCAGACCGATGGTCTTCCAGAGGTCAGTTTTTGCCCTACAAAAGGGTTGAAGGATGCGACGGAAGTTTTCGGTCGGCAGATAGGTTTGCTACCGATAGGAGAACAGATCGCGGCTAAAATAACAGATCGTTGTAAGATAATGAGGTATCGAGCTCCCGGGACTCCACTTACCCAGGTTGTTCGAATATAATTTCAACATTGGCATGGTGGAATTGGTTTCGACAATGAGAAACATTAAGGGAGCACGGGTCCCTAGGCCGATGAGATCTGACCCTAGTCAAAGGGATCCCAATCTATGGTGCGAGTATGATGGGACTAACGGCTATCGGACAGGGGATTGTCGTCATCTGCACGAAGAGGTGGCGGCATTGATGAAAAACGGCCATCTCAGAAAATTCCTAAGTGACCGGGCTAAGAATAACTACGGCCACAACTGGGATAACGCGGAACCCTCAAAAGCAGAAGAAGGTTCTCCTCGTCTAACGATCAACATGATTTTCAGGGGGAACGAGATTAATGGTGTAACCTTTTCGGAGCGAAAAAGACAAAGGTATCGGTGACCCATAGGAAGAGATCCAAGAAAGTCGTCGAGGATGACATCACCTTCACAGAGGAGGACGCAGATGGACTCCAACTACCGCACAACGATGCCTTGGTAATTTCTCTTAATGTTTTAGATTTTAAAATTAAACGTATTTTGGTGGACCTAGGGAGTTCAGCCAATATTATCCAATGGAGAGTACTGAACCAACCACGCTGACCAGAAGTATCATTCCGGCCACAAAGTTCTTCGCTGGGTTTAATTTAGCAAGCGTGACAACTCGAGGGGAAATTCTGCTCCCCACGAATGCCGAAGGGGTAATGAAGATGACCTTTTTTGAAGTAGTAAATGGCAATATAGGCTACAATATTATTCTTGGAAGACCATGGCTGCACGAGATGAAGGCTGTGCCATCATCATACCATCGACTTCTGAAATTCCCAACTCTGGAGGGCATTAAACAAGTAAGAGGAGATCAACCGGCGGCAAGGGAGATGAACGCGATCTTAGTTTCCAGTAGCAAAGGGAAGGAGCATGCGGCATAGCAATTACAGAAACTGACGCCTGCTCCCGAACCGAATGAAGTCAACAGGGGGGAGAAGTTGTCAGAATCCTATCAGGTACCAAGATATTTCTAGGTACCAGAAGAAATGGACGCAACCAAATCCACAACGTAAGAACTCGAACAAGTTGCATTATTTGAGAAATTCTTGGAGAGGAAGTTCCATTTGGGGACAGGACTAAACCCCGAGATTAGGTCAGGATTTATAGAATTCCTTAAATTGAACATTGATTGTTTGGTCGCATGCGAATATGACAGGTATTCCGCCAGAGGTGGCCGTGCACAAGTCAAGCCTGGATCCTAACATCCCTTATTTAAGGCAGAAGAAACACTCTATGGTCGAGGTCAGAAACAAATTTGTCAAAGAAGAGGTAACTCGATTGCTTGATATCAGTTCAATGCGGGAGGTAAAGTATCTTGACTAGCTAGCTAATGTAGTAGTAGTTCCAAAAAAGAATAATAAATTTCGCATGTTCTTAGGGTACCTGGTGTCACAAATGGGGATCGAAGTCAATCCCGATAAAATTAAAGTCATCAAGGGCATCCTCGACTAGCTATCAAATGTGAAAGAGGTTCAAAGGTTAACAACCAGACTGGCCACTTTAAGCAGATTCATTTCCCGGTCTTCGGAAAAATGTCATAGCTTCTTTTCATTTCTGAAAAAGAAAAACAACTTCGAATGGACTTCGGAATACCAGCAGGCTCTGAAAGATTTGAAAAGGTATTTATCGAGCCCTCAATTATTATTAGAACTGGAAGAAGGCGAGCAGTTACTGGTTTACTTAGCGGTCTCGGAGGTAGCAATAAGTGCCGTTTTAATCCGTGAAGATGAAGGTACACAATCTCCTATGTATTGTGTTAGTAAAGTTTTAACGGGAGCGAAAACTCGCTACCCACATCTGAAAAAATTGGCCTTAGCTCTCGTAGTCACTGCCCGAAAGCTTAGGCCTTATTTTCAGTCCTAGACTGCTGCCCTTGGCCACCAAAGAAGCGATAATGGTGTCAGAATCGACATCGGGAGTCTGGACCTTGTTCACGGATGAGCTTCAAACGTAAAAGGGTTCAGGCTCGGGATAGTACAAATCACGCCATCGGGGGAAACCCTAAGGTAGACCATAAGAAATATTCTCTTGACTAATAATGAAGCCGAGTATGAGGCTTTAGTTGTAGGCTCGGGGACCGGACTCCGAGGTTATAGAAATTAAATGTGATTCCAAACTGGTAGTAAATCAGATCTACGGGATCTTCGACACCAAAGAGGAACACATGCAACAACATGTAGTGAAAGTCCAGAATCTGCTCGCACGGTCCATGGAATGGTCAATCACCCACATCTCGAGGGAAGAAAATGCGAAAGCAGACATACTGGCCAATCTAGGCTCGTCCACGGAGATGAAGGGATCAGACTCCAGTACGGTCGTGCAGCTTATGCATTCGGTATTGAATGTGGATGGTTCTTATAAAGTAAATGCGACCAATTTGGTCTGGGACTGGAGAAATGAGATTATTGACTATCTTGAGCATGGAAAACTACCCGAAGGCATCATGAGCACTACGCACTAAAGCAGCCCACTACTACTTTAGGGGAGGCCAATTGTATAGAAAGTCTTTCCAAGGCCCGTTGGCCAGATGTTTAGGAACCTTCGAGGCTAATTACGTCATGAGAGAAGTCCATGAAGGAATTTGTGTAAATTACTCGGGTGCAGACTCTTTGGTATTCAAGCTGATTAGGGTAGGATATTACTGGCCCCGGATGGAACAAGATTCTAAATCATATATTCAGAAATGCGATAAGTGTCAATGCCATGCATTGTTAGTGCACCAACCAGCAGAACTATTGCACTCAGTTTTGTCGCCTTGGCCATTCATGAAATGGGGGAAGGGCATAGTCGGTCCGCTGCCACCGGTTCCCGGTAAGGTAAGGTTTCTTTTGATTTTAACTGACTACTTTTCTAAGTGGGTTGAAGTAGGTCCTTACCAAAAAATTGGCGAGCGCGAAATGGTCGATTCCTGTGGGAGAACATAATTTGCAGGTTCGGGATACCAAAAGATATAGAGCCTGCGACAACGGGCCATAATTTAGGCGCAAAGGTCACAAAGTTCCTTGAAGACTTGAAAATCAAAAGAATCACATCATCGCCTTACCACCCGAGCGCAAACGGCCTAGTAGAGTCAACAAATAAGGTGATTATTCAAAATCTCTAAAAGAGATTGGAAGCAGCCAAAGGCAAATGGCCCGAAGAGTTACTGAGAGTGCTATGGGAATACCGAACGACGGTCAAGTTGAGAATGGGAGAGACACCTTTCTCTATCATATACAGAGCAGAAGCCTTGATCCTGGTGGAAGTGGGAGAACCTACCATAAGATACTTCCGAGCGGACGAAGAAGCAAACAACGAAGCATTGTTGGTCAGATTGGACCTGCTCGACGAACGCAAGGACTTGGCATATATAAGGATGCTGGCCTAGAAACAAAGAATAGAAAGATACTACAATTGAAGGGCAAATATCCTTATTTCAAAGTAGGAGACTTGGTTTTAAGGAAAGTAACTCAGAACACCCGAGAGCTCAACGCAAGAAAACTGGGTCCAACGTGGGAAGGCCCCTACCGAGTTTTAACTGTCGCCGAGAAAGGATCATACGAACTGGAAAATCAAGACGGGGAAAAATTGCCGAGAAACTGGAATGTGGCACACCTCAAAAGGTACTATTGTTGATGGGAACCACATATACTGAAAGTATGTGTTACACTCTTTTTCCCTTCGTCCAGTTTTTGTCCCAATTAGATTTTTCTGGCAAGGTTTTTGACTAGGCAGCAACGAAAAACATGCTACGAAGGAAACATCGTCAGCAAAAATAAGAATTAATTTCTTGTCCAAACGATGAATTAATTTTATCATTTGAAAGTTAATTAAGTACTTCAAATGCTAGTGCCAGAATGAACATGAGACGTCCTCTTCAAGAGCACTGTAAACATAAGAGTGCCCTCTCTTATAAAACCTCACAGAAAACGGTTGGTTCCGGAAGAACTTATGCCCAAAATCCAAATGCCATCGGGGAAAATTGCACCCGAAGCCTTGCATAACTCGACGCAAAAAAGTAAAATTTGCACAATGCTTAAACAAAAAAACACTTTCATATATAACAAATGTGCCAAGCAGCACAAGTTCAAAAGTATGAAAAATAAAGACAAAGGGAAAAGAAAGAAAAAAACTAAGTTACTGCATCCCCAGAACTTGGGAGAAGAGAAGCATATGCGCCCCTAGGAGAAGTAGGCGAATCTGTCACCGGCTCGGAACCTTGTCCTTCATCGTCATCCCCTTCAAGTTCTTCTTCAGTTTCCGAGAATGTGGAATCGGAACCAAAAGAGTCAGTGGCATCAGGTTGAACCGGTAGGCCTCTTCGGGCAGTTGACTCCAACTCACAGGCCTTGGCAATCTCGATATCAAAATCAATGAAGCCCGCTTTGGCCTCTTCTAAGTTTTTTCTCCTCATACTACACATCGAATATGTTTTTTCCACAATGAGGGAAACCGCTCGGCGCTGAAGCTCTGCCTTCAGCTGATCAACCTCAGTCGAAAGGCTATTTCGCTTGGATCTTGCGGCCTGAAGGCTGACACCAAGGTCACATATAGTGGAGTTATAAACTTTATTGTGCTCCATGACCTTCTTATACTTCTCTTCCATCTGGGCCCGCTTCCCCTCGGCAGCAGCAACCTCTTTACCTTTGGAGTTCAAGGCTGCCTCCAAATTATTTAATCTTTCAGTAGAGGCAGCCTCGCGCTCGTCAGCAGCAAGAACAATATTTTGGACCTCAGACCACTTTGCCTTGGCCTCTTGAAATTGTATCCTTAACAGGGCGGCCTCTTGGCTGAGGGTTACCACCTCTTGCTCACTCTGCTGCAACTGAGCCTCCAACTCAACGGCTTCGGTAACTTGTGCTTCTAGTCCTGTGAGGCTAGCAGAAATTTGCTCCCGCTCATCCAACAGTTGATCCCGCTCGGATGTGAGTTTCTCTTTATCAAGTATTAACCTTTGAAGGCCCTCGGAAGCAAAGAAGCACCTGCACTGGAAGAAGGTCCAATAACACTCGTTCGAGTGAAAGCCTCCTGCAGCAACATTGCCGCATCTGCGGGATCGGCCAAAACGTCCTCCTTGGGGATGGTGTTAGCTAGTTTTCTTATACGCGAGGTAACAACAAGATAAATTTGAGAATTAACTTACTATGATTTTTGGACTTCCAACCGTATTTGAGGGCAAGTTCTTTCCACCGGCGGGTCTGAGGCGTTGTAACATCCAAAATCTTTTGGACCCACTAATCCAAGCCTTCGACCATTGATGGTGTCCACCGAGTTGCTGAAATAATGAAAAGAGAAGGATCTTTAACAGCATGAAATAATCTTTAACTAGACAGACATTGAACTTACCTCTACGATTCCATGATGCAGGAAAGGATGGAGCTGTGGCCGGAATGATATACCTGGTGGCAACTACAATGAACCGCTTCATCCCGCCACGGTCCTTGCCATCATCCATGCTGGTGAGCAAATCATGGTGACCACGTTTACTAAAGTTTATCATTCCCCCACGGAACATCTTTTGGGAATAAAGGTTTATCATTCGAGCCAGGGAGAGCTCTTCCCCCGTCTCTTGGCACATCCGCCGAAGACATGCTATCGTCCGCCACACAGAAGGGCTCACTTGTGCCAAGCAGACTTGGTAGCGGAAGCAAAACTCCAAGATTACGGGGTCAAGTCCCCCGCTCAATGAGAATGGGCCCAAAGTGAAAGAATACGTGTAAACGTATATAAAACCCTTCTTTGGGAAGGTTATTCGCTCTGCCAAATCGGGAGCGATGATGTTCAAATCATGGCAACCACAGTCTTCCTTCACAGCACGAATACTAGAAAAATGAATGGAAGAAGGGTATACACCAACAGCCCATGTGCGGGAATTAGCAGAAGGAAACTTCTCTTCAAAGTTCTTAGTTGTATTAAGCCTCCTGGGAATAATGGTGCTCACCGTAGGAGGAACAACATCATCAGTGCTTTCCTTATTTTTTGAAGAGTTGGAGTTCTTGGAAGAGGAGGCAATGCTTAGCAGAAGGGAGTAAGAGTTTCTCTGAAGAAAAAGGTTAAAGAAAGTTGAAAGCAAGATAGAGTTGAGTAATAAAAGTTGAGAGAGTTCGAAAAATCATAAAGTGTAAAAGGAGAAGAATGAAACGTATAAGTAAAGGAATAGGCGGCTAAAATAGTGGCCATGATTACCTCAAGAACCGGAGAAAGTATTACTGAATTGTAGAATGATGCGTGTTCAAGCCATTAAATACGGAGAGGCGTGCGTCTATTCAAGCGTCAGAAACTTTTCAGAGGGGGTCAGAGAATTTTCCGCCAAGAAATGTATCTTCACCAACTTCCCTATGACACAAGGATGTGCCACCGGAAAGCAGAGGGACCATTTGTATAGGGTAAAATTTGTTCATATTAAATACTCGCATAATAGAGCAATACATGGAACCGTAGACAGGCGAAAGGTGAGAGAGGTAGAAATCAAGACTGGGGGCAGCAATTTCGGTTGACACCGGGAAGCTCCCGAAGGGAATATTGCTAATAAAGACAAATAAATGATTGCCACCCGAAAATATTTAATGAAGAATATTGTGCAGTATTAAATACACAGTCCGTTATAGAGAATTATGGCATTCATGGCCTGTCGTTACATATTCTTCAATGGACCCCATAATTGTCATTTAAGATGGGCTTGATCATAGGACATTGTTCCCTATGTGCAACTATAAATAGTGAGTTCAATAGCCATTAGTGGAAGAGGAATTATCTGATAAACTTATGCTATATACTATTCAAAAGCTCAATAATACTGGATTTCTTGCCTTCTAATACTTGTATTACTGCCTTCAGAAGCTCTGCTCCCGGAACCAAAGCTATCTGCTGCTTTATTTCGATTTCGACGCTAAGTCTTGCATTTTATTTAATTTAGTTATAATTTTGGGATTAAGTCGATTCGTTTGTCTATAAACCATATTACAAATTCAACTATACCATTTTACGGTTAAACGAATATATGTGTATAACAAACATATGGCTTGTACTTATTGAATTTGTATAAATACATAGTGCAAATAAGTTTTTACCTTGTAAAAACTCCTCGCTTTCCCTCTATCCAATCATATTGTTACAGTAAGTATGAGATGATAATACTCCCTCTATTTTAATTTATAATAGTGTTTGAGTAGGCATGAAGTTTTAAAGAAAAAATCTAATGCTTTCCATTAGAAACTTATCAAACATATTTTTGATAAAATCATGTCATTAAAAAATGAATAATTTAAATTTAAATTATCTCCGAATATTAGAAAAAAGTGTCATGAACATAGAAGATAGTACAAACTTCCCCAATATGGAAAGCCAAACACGAAAATATGGAAAGAGAAAGTGTCCTTCGTTCGAAGGGACCCCGAGGACCATACTACATCGATGGCATTCTTTACACGGAAACCCGTCAATTAATTAATGTCTTTTTTCTTCTTCTTCTTTTTTCATTCATTTTTTTTCCTTCCTTTTTTTCTGGGTATCAAGTTACTAAAACAATAAGAGTGAAGACAATTTGATTCTTCATTTTATTTTCTTTTTTCCTTTTTCCCTTTGCTAAACAGGAGTTACTTAACTAAACAATAAATCTTTTTTTTTTCTTTTTGTTAAAATGTGTATTGCCCTCCACGTAATTTATTTTAGTGCTTCATCCGGGTCTCTTAATGGATAAGAGAGATTTTGGTTCAGAAGTTAAGTATAGGTATACAATTCTAATACTCAAACCAGAGGCGGACCTACTTATACCATTGAGGGATCATCGGATCCCATAAAATTCACAAAAATCTTATATATGTATGTGTGTATACCTTAAAATAAGATATTACATACAACTTAGCACTCTAAAGGGGTAGCCCGATGCACTAAGCTCCTGCTATGTGCGAAATTCGTTGAAGAGCCGGACCACAAGGGTCTATTATACGTAACCTTACCCAGTATTTCTGCAAGAGACTGTTTTCACTGCTTTAACTCGTGACCTTCTTGTCACATGGCAACAGTTTTACCAGTTACGCTGTCAAGACCCAAAATCCAACTAGTCGTGATGGCACCTAACCAAACCCATTAGGTAAGCCAATTAACAATAATCCAATTTAATGTGATTTACTTAGAAAATAAATAATAATAATATATCCGGCTTTAATATACCCCCAAGGACTGATAGTACAAATCATGAGTTTCTAAGATTTAGAATTTTCAAAGGTGGTGTGAAATATAATACGTCATCTGTTTGAAATATATATGAACAAATTAATAATTCTAAAGCTACCAAGAACAAGAGGCAGTTGTGACTGGATCGCAGGTACATCTTCAATGCCAGCTCCCGCCATACATAGCAACATTAGTATCCAAAATCTGCACGCAAGGTGCATAAGTGTAGTATGAGTACAACCGACCTCATGTACTCAATAAGTAACAAACCTAACCTTAGGTTGAAAGTAGTGACAAGCTTGGACAAAGGTCAAAATCAAACACCGACAGTCAAGAAACAGCTCATAACAAAATACATAAACAATGCAAGTAATAGCTCAAAATATGATACTCCGCTCATTCACAATTTTTGGAAAAATAAGTATGTCTTTTTCAAGTACAAGAGTAAAATCAAAATCTTTCACCGAAATCACCAAAAATATGAGTAAATTTGAAAACTATGATTTTTCCCAAAAATTTTCTTCCACAATAAGAAATTGCATTATCGGATGGCATGAGAAAAGTACATGTTTATGCCTACATGTAAATGTGTATGCCAATGCAATGCAACATAGTGATAAAATCATATGCATATTCCTTGAGTATCAATTCACTCTGTCCTCCCATTCACTCAATCCTTATAATCACTCATGACTCACAGTCATTCAGTCCTCACAGTCACTCATCCTTCACAGTCACTCAATTCTCCCAAATCACTCAGCACTCAGTACTCGGCACTTGGCACTTGGCACTTACACTCGCACTCAGTAAGTACCTGCGCTCACTGTGGGTGTGCAGACTCCGGAGGGGTGGATCCAGCCCGAGCACTATAATAAGTCAATCATGGTATGAATCAATAAAGCATGTTATGGCGTGCAGCCCGATCCCATTAATATCCTCACAATTAGGCCCTCGGCCTCACTCAGTCATCAATCTCTCTAGTCTCTCGGGCTCAAAATTTCATGAAAATCATCCCAAAAATAATGATATAATGTGTTAATGAATATCAACAGAGATTGAGATATGATATAAAATGAATGAATATGATTAAGTACGAAATTACAATTTAAACATATAACTCAATAGCAGAAATGACCTCAGTGGGTCCCAATAATACCAGCATATGCCTAAGCATGATTTCCAACACGAGTCACAACTCAGTTTTTCTAACACATGGAAAATACATGGAAAATAATAAGTCATTTGACTACACAACTCCACATAATCGATTAAGTCACAATCTCTACGGTGCACGCCCATACACCTGTCACCTAGCATGTGCGTCACCTCCAAACCAATCAAATAACACGTATAATCAGGGGTTCATACCCTCAGCACCAAGTTTAGAAGTGTTACTTACCTCGAACAAGCCGAATCCAATGTCGAGCAAGCTAAACAATACTCTGAAAATTGCATTCCACGCGTATCAACCTCCGAACGCCTTCCTATCTCCTCAATTCAAAGACAAACGATCAGAAACTAGTCAAACAATGTTAAAATTAATCAAAATATACTCTAATGCTTACAATTTAACAATTTATAAAAAATTTCAACTCCGCTCGAAAAGTCAACAGTCGCCCACGTCTCGGAATCCGATAAAAATTACAAAATCCAAATACCCATTCAACCACAAGTTCAACCATACCAAATTTACCAAATTTCGATCACAACTCGACCTCTAAATCCTCAATTTAAAGTCTAGAAAATTTCTACCATTTTCAATCCAAAACACCAATTTAGTGATAAAAACAACAATATATTCATGCAATTTAACAATATATTCATATGACCTCGGAATGCAATGATTCTTATTGCTATGATTCCTTAATTACGATACAGATCTGATGGTTCAATCGAATCACAAATCAAAAGGTCGTTTGCACAATGTGGTACGCTTTATGCCAAAAGAAACGACGCTGAAACATCAAATAAGTTCCGATTAACCTCAAATTTTGCACACAAGTCATAAATGACATAACGAAGCTATTCAAATTCTCGGAACCACAATCCGAACTCGATATCATCGAAGTCAACTAGAGTTCATACTTATGAACATTCCAAACCTTAAAATTTCCAACTTTCACCAATTAGTGCCTAAATCTTCTAGAATTATCCAAATGAAATTCTGGGCATATGCCCATGTCCAAAATCACCATCCGGACCTAACGGAACCATCTAAACTCCTTTCCGAAGTCAAATACTAAAAAGTCAAACTTGGTCAACTCTTCCAACTTAAAGCTTCCTAGTTGAGAATCTTTCTCCCAAATCCATCCCGATTAATCTGAAAACCAAAACCGACGATTCACACACATCATAATACATCATACGAAGCTAATCAAGACTCCTAATAGCCGAACGGAATGCAAATGCTCAAAACGACCGGTCAGGTCATTACATTCTCCCTCACTTAAGCATACGTTCGTCCTCGAACGTGCTAGGGGTCGTTCCAAAGCCATCAAATCATCGTGTAACCTTACTATGCATATACCCGGGGGTGATCCCACGTCACCCTATTCCATATAGGCCTGACCACACAACATTTCCGAAGATCCTTAATTCAACCTTAGCCCATAAACCTTGGAACCCAATTTCCAACATCCAATTTTTTTTTACAAGACTCGAATCTCGCATCTACACACTATATAAGTCTGAACAAGTTGTATTAAGCCTTAACCATAACCCAAGATAAAATCACGTAACATGCCACACAACTCGCATACTCGTAGTACAATTCCCGATCACAGTAACTACTCAAAACAAACCCGATATCAGTATTAAACCCCATACCAAAAAAAAATCTCGTTCCAAAACCTTCGTACATTACCGATAATGAAAGAAACACGTAGAATCTCATAACCACTTATCAGACCAATAAGTCAAGAAACTCTCTCGTCCGTCAAGGGCCATTGCCCAATTTTGAGCGGAAATAGCCTCATCCCTCCAAAGACTCCTAATTCTGACACGATAGTGCAGATTTCAGGTCTAGAAACCTCATCTTAGCCAATACAAGCAACCCAACTGACAACTCATCACGGAACCACACGGATTCTCACATAACATAGTCCGTACACCAAACAAACAATAACTCAGTCATGCGGCAAAATAAGAGGAAAGCAAGGTATGGGGATTATCTAAAGTACAATAGATATAACAACAAAAGTATAATTTCGTTAACTCATCCCACAGAGGGAAAATGAGACACCGAATAAGCACAAAAGTAATATCCCAACACAACTCTGCTACAATGCGTGACCCATCCAAACGCCGATCCAGTAACGGTAACAAGCTCTCCTAGATCTCATATCAACATCGAAGATGGATAAATCATGTGCTGCATGGACAACTCATATGCTATAGTATCAATACATAAATCCGCATGGATAACTCATGTGCCAATAATATGATCCGCCCAGTATAGTCCCAGACCTCCAGTCCAAATATATCGTACAAGAGCAGTTAAACAAGTATACAAAGTGAATGACCATAACCACAGGGAAGAAAATAACACAATATATCACGCCCCGGTAAGAGCATAACCAAGGAACAATCAATCATTCAACATCCCAATATCCATCTCGCCCGAATTTCGCCGCAATGCCCAAATAGAACCGCATCATGTGTGCATATAACCGATAAATCACAACACTCCATAGCATAGCAGAGTAACACATAGAACATACCATATACTAATACGATCAATTCTAATCGAATAGCGCATCCCCACAATAGCAGTACCGAGTCAACAAATCTGACCTGGTGTAGAATACATATCCTCATTAAGCCTACCAATGAGCCCTCAAATCAACCTTGGTCACCCACAAATAGTTAATTGACCCTCCAAAAGTTCACAATGACCTAAACATAACGCATACTATCATCTGGCTAGCTTCGGCCATATGTTCACGGTCCACAACTACGAAATAATCTGCTTCTGAGAATTCCCAGTCACCAAATTCATAGAACACATGAATCACCATAGCTGATCCCAACTCCAACACTCGAATAATTAACACATCTCTCATACATAATCACCCCACGGGGAATACTTCTATAATTCTTCTGTGCCACATAGCAAAAAATTGAATATTAGCAGTCGATCAACCAGGTGAACACCGAAATACCAACGAAACATCCGTAAGTCAAAATACAGTGCGCCTTCTGAAATGCGCACCCATCTCAGGAAATACCAAGTAGTAATAGCATTCATCTAGTCATCTGAAACCACCCATGTTGTCTAAGAATTCACGATCATTCCTTCAAAATTGAACCATCACCTTATACATGCAAATCTCAATCCTACAGGACACAACGCCTCTATTAGGCTATCATACGAAAAGTATGAGAATCTCGTAATCAACTCTGAGTCACCAGCAAAATACATACCCAGTTAGTAAGAAACCTTCCATTTGCTCCCATCCAGGAGGAAATCACAATACACAAAATTACTGCAAGTCCCGGCACCATCAAATGCAAATCTCAGATCTTAGCCATATACAAATCCGAAAAATTCTCAATTGCTTAAACTCTTTAGAACCTTCTCTAGAGTTATCCATTCTGCTTAAATCTCAATTACACTACCCAAACGGGCCAAACGACTTGTGCTCCGTTAGCACAACAACAACTAAAGAAGTAACCCTGCCTTAATATCACCGATCAAATTCATATTCCATGCGCACTAGATTCTTCACAAATACTAACTCACGCATCCCATGATTTTTCATATACTCATAAAGTGCAATATACCCCGTTTCCAAGAATTGCCTTGCTTAAGTCATCCTCAGAACCAGTCTCTGCAAGTCATAACCGATCCGCAAGTATGCCTCAGACCGAAACCAATACAACATGTAACCATGCAATCAAATTGTAGATAGTAGACTCCCCCACTTGGCTCAAAGCCATAGATCAAAACTCTAGGTAACTCACAATACCCATACTCTATTATTTCCATAATACCGCAGTGATATTCAACTAAATTCTTCACAAGCTCATGCAACACAAACCATATAGTACCTCAAATCATCTATTAAGCTCGCCTTCATTCTCATGACGGTTAGGTCAGCTTTCTCAACCAATTCAAATTCAAATATCGACACATATAACCCGCTGGTAGAAGAGAAATTCTCCACACAACATTGTAAGGATAACGCATCCGTAAATTACCCCGTAGGTGATAACCTGCCTGCTTAGCCTTAAACTGGCATCTCTCTATACCCTTTCACAACCACAACTACTACGCCATCACTTAATCTTCCTGAGTCTGAACTCACAACAAGACATGAAACCCTACTTTGCTTCACAATTAAACAACATGAAAGATCCTTCAACACACCTATAACTCGAGACTATACGTCAAATCAAGACAGAAATCAAGCACCCAATAGTTCCTTTTACATCTCAAGCAAACTCTTTTCGTCACATTCAAACCCATCTAAATGCATCCCGCAGCCACATCATACTCATCATATAGCCATTCAACCGCTCATCGAGCCATAATTTCCACTCAAAGGGACACTACCGGACATAAAAGTCCAAAAGCACAAGTTCTCCCAACTGAAACTACCGAGCCTAAGCTGCAGTCTAAACCTAGCCTCAAGTCCTCCAGACTAGTCCATCACCAAAACTAGGGGTGTTCAAAACCAAACCGAAATCGAAAACCGAACCAAAACCGAAGCTTAATGGCTTATTGGTATCGGGTTAATGGTTTAACGGACGGGGAACAGATTGAAATTTTTTTATTAACGGCTTATCAGTTTGGGGGCGGATTATTCAATTTTCTTAACGGATAATCCGTTAACTCGTTAAGAATATATATATATATATATATATATATATATATATATATATATATATATATATATATATATATATATATATATATCTATATATATATATATTAAAGATCAAAAACCCTTCCACTTCTTCCAGTACTCTATCTCTAAGTTCTAACGCCTAATTCCTAAATAATCAGAATCCTTACGTACTATGCATCAGAAGATCCCAGGCTTGGCTTAGCTTAGCTTATTCTCCCACCCTACAACAAGATTGTTTAAGTTGATGTCTATGGTTCACCTCTGCTTTTATTTTTTAAAACTAATGCATGTTGTCTATGTTTAATAGAAGAACAACAGTGTTGTGCCACATCTTTTTTCACTCTACAACACATGACACACTACATCATTCTTATGTAGGCATTAACAGACATGTATGTCTGGACTCAATGTATAATTTCCTATTCTGAATTTGCATGCTAGGCGGTCAGCAAACAATTAATACACGCAATATAGATTGAGTTAGGCCGATAAACCGCCCAATAACCGCCCGATAAGAGCTAAACCGATACCAATCCGTCCGATATCTTATCGGGTAGCTAGCGGATTAATACATTTAAAAACCGATAACCATTAAGCCAAACCGTTAAGAGTAATTAACCGCCCAATCCGCCCGATAAACAGCCCTAACCAAAACATAAAATACACATCTCGTACCTCGTTCATAGAATCACAAGTCATCGATGCACAGCTGATATCGAGCGTTCACATACGTATACAAATTAGTGGAAGAAATTCAAAGATATACGCTTCAAGCTGAATCAATGTCGCACGATAAGGAAAGAAAGATGAAAAATTTATCCTAAATGCCCTGTAGCCTCTTGAAGATAGGTATGGACGTCATCATACTGATCCGCAAGACTCTACTAGACACTTGCTCATGAATCGTATAACCTATGAACCAAGAACAAGAGGCAGTTGTGACTGGATCGCATGTACATCTTCAATGCCAGCTCCCGCCATACACAGCAACATCAGCATCCAAAATTTGCACGCAAGGTGCAGAAGTGTAGTATGAGTACAACCGACCTCATGTACTAAATAAGTAAAAAACATAACCTTAGGTTGAAAGTAGTGACAAGCTTGGACAAAGGTCAAAATCCAACATCGACAGGCAAGAAACAACTCAGAACAAAATACATAAACAATGCAAGTAATAGCTCAAAACATGATACTCCGCTCATTCACAATTTTCGGAAAAATAAGTATGTCTTTTTCAAGTACAATAGTAAAACCCAAATCTTTCACCGAAATCACCAAAAATATGAGTAAATTTGGAAACTGTGATTTTTCCCAAAAACTTTCTTCCACAATAAGAAATTGCATTATCGAATGGCATGAGGAAAGTACATTTTTATGCCTACATGTCAATGTGCATGCCAATGCTATGTAACATAGTGATAAAATCATATGCATGTTCCTTGAGTATCAATTCACTCAGTCCTCCCATTCAATCAATCCTCATAATCACTCATGCCTCACAGTCACTCAGTCCTCACAGTCACTCATGCCTTACAGTCACTCAATTCTCTCAAATCACTCGGCACTCGCACTCACACTCAGTAGGTACCTGCGTTCACTGTTGGTGTGCAGACTTCGGAGGGGTGGATCCAGCCCAAGCGCTATAATAATCCAATCATGGCATGAATAAATAAAGCATATTGTGGCGTGCAGCCCGATTCCATTAATATCCTCACAATTATGCCCTCGGCCTCACTCAGTCATCAATATTTCTAGTCTCTCGGTCTCAAAATGTCATGAAAATCAGCCCAAAAATGATGATATAATATGCCAATGAATAGCAATAGAGACTGAGATATGATATAAAATGAACGAATATGACTGAGTACCAAATTACAATTTAAACATATAACTCAATAGCAAATATGATCTCAGTGGATCCCAATAATACCAGCATATGCCTAAGCATGATTTCCAACACGAGTTACACCTTAGTTTCTCTAATACATGGAAAGTACATGGAAAATAACAAGTCATTTGTCTACACAACCCCACAGAATCGATTAAGTCACAATCTCTATGGTGCACGCCCACATGTCCGTCACCTAGCATGTGCGTCACCTCCAAACCAATCACATAACACGTATAATCAGGGATTCATACCCTCAGCACCAAGTTTAGAAGTGTTACTTACCTCGAACAAGCCGAATCCAATGCTGAGCAAGCTAAATAATACCCAAAAAGTTCCATTCCGCGCGTATCAACCTCGGAACGCCTTCCTATCTCCTCAATTCAAATCCAAACTATCCGAAACTAGTCAAACAATGTGCAAATTAATCAAAATATACTCCAATATTTACAATTTAACAATTTATAAAAATTCTCAACTCCGCTTGAAAAGTCAACCAAAAGTCAACAGTGGGCCCCACATCTCAGAATCCGAAAATAGTTACAAAATCCGAATACCCATTCAACCACGAGTCCAACCATACCAAATTTATCAAATTCCGATCACAACTCGACCTCCGAATCCTCAATTTAATGTCTAGAAAAATGCTACCATTTTCAACCCAAAACACCAATTTAATGATAAAAACAATAATATATTCATGCAATTTAACCAAAACCGAGTTGATTACACTTACCCTAATCCATATGGTAAATATTGCCTCAAAAATCGCTTCAATCCGAGCTCCATAGCTCCAAATATGTTAAAATAACTGAAACGCCCGTTTTTAGAACCTTTCCAGGCTAGTCGCATTTGACACCTGAGACTTATAAATTGCATTTGACACCTGATCCTTATAAATCGCTTATGACACCTGTGATTTGTCTCTGCTCCAGAAAAAAAACAGTCTTTCCCGACACGGAAATGGGCATAACTCTCTCATACGACTTCGAAATGTGACGATTCTTGTTGCTATGGTTCCATAATTATGATACAAATCTGATGGTTCAATCAAATCACAAATCAAAGGTAGTTTGCACAATGTGGTACCCTTTATGCCAAAAGAAACGACGCCTAAACATCAAATAAGTTTCGATTAACCTCTAATTTTGCGCATAAGTCATAAATAAAAAAAACGAAGCTATTCAAATTCTCGGAACCACAATATGAACTTGATATCATCGAAGTCAACTCGCAGTCAAACTTATGAACATTCCAAACCTTAAAGTTTCTAACTTTTGCCAATTAGCGCCGAAATCTTCTAGAATTATCCAAATGAAATTCTGGGCATACGTGATGACGTCCACAACACACCTCGATAAGATATATGATACGGTCGTATGCAATATAAATTACCCAATTATGAGTCAGGGTCGAATTCATAGATAGTTATAAGGGGTGTTAGGAGTATATATTTGAAGAAATCGAATGGATTAACTAAATTTGCACTTCCATAAGGGGGTGTTAGGGGTTGCTCGGTTGTTGATACATCGGGGGCCTTTGAAAATCCGACCCCTGGTTGCCTCGATTATTGTTCCATCCGCCTTGATTGTTACCCCCTTCCCCCCCCCAATTTCCTTGGTTATTTCCACTCCAATTTCCTTGATTGTTGTTGTTATGACAATTCCCTTGATTGTTGTTTCCGATCCAACTACCTTGATTGTTTTGAGGTCTCCATTATTGTTGGTTTGTGCCTTGGAAATTGTTTCTTTGCCCTTGAAAATTGTTCACATATTGCACCTCCTCTTTTTGTTCATTATAGGAATCATCTTGCTCAAAACTACCATCTTCTTGCACATAGTTCTCCACTTTATTTTGCACTTGTGGATCCTTGGTACTCCTCTTGTTCACCATCATGTTCACTCCCTCCAAGGCATTGACTTTCTTGGGATTTTTCACTTGATTCAGTTGGGTCTTTACTAGTTGCGTCATGGTGGTTGTCAATTCGGCAATGGCTTGCCCATGGTCTTACAATTCTTTGTGAAGTTGGATCATGTTTGGATCACCTTGTGGAACATTGGCCCGGAATTGCCAAGCCGATGACGTTTCCGCCATCTCATCCAAAATCTCACACGCCTCCGTATAAGGCGTAGTCATGAAGTTCCCATCGGCAAGTTGATTCACTACACATTGGTTGGTTGTGTTAATCCCACGATAGAAGGTTTGTTGAATCATGTTTTCCGTCATAGCGTTGTTGGGACATTCCCTGACCATAGTTCTATAGTGCTCCCATATCTTGTGTAGTGGTTCATTCGGCTCTTGCTTGAATGCCAAAATCCCATCTCGAAGTGTAGCCATTTGCCCGGGAGAGAAGAACTTAGAAATAAACTTTTCTGCCAACTCATCCCAAGTGTGAATTCAATGGTTCGGCAATCGTTCTAACCAATCTAAAGCTTTCCCAGTAGAGAGAAGGTAAAAAGCCTTAGCCTCAATACATCCTCGGAGACATTCGTTTGTTTGCTCCCCCAACAATTATCCACAACCCCTCCAAATGTTTGTATGCATTTTGTGTTGGAGCACCAGTGAAGAAACCTGGTTGCTCAAGCAAAGTGAGCATCACATTGGTGATTTGGAAGTTGCCCGCCCTAATACGGGGAAGGACTATTGCACTAGCATATCCTTCATTGGGTAACACCCGGTGTGAAGCCGCTCGTGGTGGAGATTGGGTGGAGCGGGTACATTGTCATTAGGCGCCCGGCCTCTTCGGTTGGCTTGAGGTTCAAGAGGTACCTCCTCAACTTGCTCATCCTCGACGTCCACATCTCCCAAAGGCATATTTCTGAGATCATTGTTTGCCGCCATGGTTTTACCTAAAATTGTTTCACACGAGTTAGTAACATGGAAGGAAAAGAAGATATTCCAAAAACAAACCCAAAATATATAACTAACACCGTTTTAACTCCCCGGCAATGGTGCTAAAATTTGATGACATCCACAACACACCTCGATAAGAGATATGATATGGCCGTATGCAATATAAATTACCCTACTATGAGTTGGGGTCGAATCCACAGAGAGTATAAGGGGTGTTAGGAGTATATATTTGAAGAAAGTGAATGGATTAACTAAATTTGCACTTCCACAAAGAGTTTTGATTTCTACTTCTACTATTACTCTAACAATTGTGAGCTAAGGAAAATAAACTTGAAATGAATGTTTTTGGTATTTTTCCAAATATTTTAAAATCCTAGGGATGTGACCATGACCAAGGTATTTGTCTAATGGGTTAAATATGTTAATACTTGTTTCGTTGATTGAGGTGTATTATAACTCTCAACTCTACGTTACCCACTCAATACCTCTCGATCAAAGAGTGATTTTGCCCAATTTGGCTTTCTCAAGTCCAAATGGGTATCAAACAAAATAGTTTATATGAGCTCAAGTCGGGTTCTTACTATCTCTAGTTTGAACCCTTTAATTAGGCTAATCGATCTCTCAATTAACCCAATTCCTTGTTAACCAAGTTATGCTAGACTAGATCCCTCTTTCTCAAGTAGAGACTAAGTCAAAAAGGCATGAATCAATCTTTGCAACCATTAATTCTAAAATTAAAGCATGAACTAGGCTAAATAATCATCACCCAATCATAAACAAGCATTAAATTAAATACCCATAAGGTTTACACACTAGGGTTGGGTCTCAACCCTAGTAAAAATCTCGCTACTCATAGTGGATATTGAAGAAAATAAAGAAGAAAAACTAATTAAACTCATAATCAAAGATTAAAATGATAAAATATAATGTTTAAGCACTAAAATAATCACAAACTTAATAAAATGGCAAAAGATAATGGCTACAACAGCTTTCTACTTCGAAACTTTACCTAAAATTATGAAACTCGTCTATTTATAATAGGCCAAAATTCACTGACAAAAATGCCCCTCGGGAGGTTCTGCGGTCGCACAATTCCATATGCGGACCGCATATTTCTTTAGTTTATAGGAGATGGGATTCTGCAGCCGCACATTTCTGGATTGTAGCTGCGAAGCAACTTCTGCGGCCGCACAATTCTTGTGTGGTCCGCACTTCAGTAAGGCATCTAGACTTGGTCTTCTGCACACTCTCTGAACCTGAAACTATTTGTCAGTACATACCCAGTTCTGCGGCTGAACAATTCATGTGCGGTCCGCATATTTGTTAAAATCCTGTTGAGATCTTTAGCTTGGGTTGCAGCTGCAGATGGAATTTTGTGGTCTGTAATTTCTTCTGCGGACAGCACTTCTTTGCCTCTGTGCCCTTTAATGCCATGTGCTTCGAAACACTCCTTTTTGAGTAGGATTTCATCATGGGAGACCAAACTTCCAACATTACTACAATTTGCACAATTTCATTAGTTTCGGGAACGTAAATCAATACTTTTGGATAAAATAAAAGCAAAAAGGTACTAATAAGTAGTCAAAATCTCCACTTATGAACTCCTCCAAACTTAAGTCTTTGCTTGTCCTCAAGAAAATAAATTAGTTCCCACCTCCTAAATTTAATGGTCATTTCAGCGAGCCAAAGGTGAGCCATTCACACATCAGTTGGGACCAACAATTACCCATACTACTCATGTATTATCAACAAGGCGACAAGTCAAATATTTATGCATATATAGTTCTAATGTAACATTTGAGCTTCAAGAATTGACTTTACTCATCAAGGACTCTTGTTCCATCATGTAGGCCATGTTGAACTCTAAACTCTTCCTCCTCTAAATTCCATTTGCCAAGCTCACTTAAGAAATTAGCACTCAATCCAAAGATTCATGAAAGGCTCACTCATCTCTCACAAGAGAATGTCACAAGTACGGCTTCAAGTACCATAGGCTTGCCCCTCATGTAGATCTCCACTAATGTAAGCTCACTCGGTTTGAAATCAAGTAGGACTTCTTTCGGGATGTAATAAAGGCTTTGGGGTTAGGGTAGGATACCATATGGGTAAATGGTTACACCTTTCCTCAAGCACTCCACACTTTCATTTCTCGGCTCACAATTGCCAATTCTTAGAGGCACTTTCTTTTCATTGGGGACTAGAAAGACTTAACATCACTCTTTTTTTATCATTTCATTCTTTCTCTCCCTTTTTAATTTCTCAATGTTTGGGATCATTACCTCTTTTTTGAATCCATCAACCCTTCCACTTATTCACATTTTGCATTTCTCTTTTTGTTCTTTTCTTTTCTTGCCTTCTCTTTTCATAGATATCACTTCTTTGCTCTTTTTGTGCCTTTATACCTTTTTTCAAATTCCTCATCTCTCCCCCAAACTTACGTTTTAAGCCATTTGTTTCACAAGAGTGTTAAAGAAAGTCCGGGTGCCAAGAGAGGGTCACGACAAAGCGGGTAACTGCTTGTCACATGGTTATGAAATGAGAAAGGCTAGAGGCTCAAAGAGGTTGACTAGGGATAACGACATTGGTTGGCAATAGAACACTCAAACGGACCAAGGAGAGCCTACAATTAATTCTCAAACCAAGCAAAACTTAGGATTTCACCTTGAAACATATTCGCAGTAAGTTCTAGACCCTTCGCACAGATACTTGGACTAGTAACAATTCATCTCACCTCTCACGCTACTAGATTGTAATAGAAGATAGAGTTGAGGGCCCACAATGAACACATTCAATTTTAAAGATCACTATGGTCCAATTAAACCACTCAATGATTGCTAAAGTCAACTCAAGAGTCATAAAGTCACTAACTAGAGCTATTTCTTTCAAAAACCTTGTCTTTAATCATAAGCGCGTAGTTAAGTGTGTTGGTACCAATTGAAGCATGGTTGAATCTTCGAGCATGACTTAATTAGGTATTTTTATTTATTACTACTACTATTATTACCTAAACACAGAAACAGACTCATTCCTTTAAGAAGGTTGTCACGCCATCCATCGTTGGGACGAGTCACCCGGTTCACACAACAACTACTTTAGAAAGAACTGTGGTGTTAAGAAAACCAAAGATTTGTTATCTACTAAAGCATAAAAAGAAGCTACTTAACAAAACAAAAGCTAATATGGAAAAGATAAAGAAGCTAATAAGTAAAAACAAAGATAAAGAAGCTAATGAGCAAAACTACTAAAGATAGAATGAATATACATAGTGAGAGAGAGAGAAGATAGATAAATACAAATAAGAAAAAGAAAAAGTATCATCAAATTATTACAGGCCAAATGTATCAGTGTACCAAATATGTTAAATAAACTCCACCCACCTGAATAAAAGTAAGCATTGTCCCTAATGCTTAGCAAAATAAGAGTAAAAGAGGAAAGGGTGAAGAAAACTCCCTATGGCTCCTTGGACATCTCTATGTCCCCATCAATGTCATCGCCCTCCGGATCAGCTAACTGGATCTCATCATCCTCGACTCTAGGTGTGGCTGGGTTGGCGAACATCTCATGCACTGTCTCAGCAATGTCGGCAGCAAGGTCTGGCTCTTCAGACTGGCCAGCTGGTGCTACCGGTGCAGATGGGGCTGAAGGATCTAGGGCAGACTGGTGTGGGTCAAGTAGCATGTCAAAGTGAAGGTCTTCGACTGTAGAAATTATATGCACCTCTATCTGGAGCTTATCCACTGACTTCTTGCTGGCTTGGAACTTCCTCATCTCCTTGACTTTCTTTCCCAACTCTTCAATCACTGACCCGTGTTATACGAAGGTGCTCATAATTGTCTTCTAGTTCTCCAAAATCTTCTTTAGTGTCTCATCAATGGTCCAGGGAACCTTAGGTGCCTGAGAAGTGGACTGCGCTGCAACAGTACTGGATAAGTGAGACAACTTTATAGTAGATGTCTGCAACCAGTTGTTGAGACTCGCTAGTGTCTGGGAGAATCGTAGCACAAATAGTGGGACAGTAGGCATGGGCACTGGCTTCAGAGCTGAGGTTGGAGTTGTGGCATGAGCTGTAGTAGGGGTTCTGGATGATGGCAGAGGCATAGCTGGGGCACTGGAGGAAGGCTCAGTCGAAGTGGATGGAACATCAACTATCTTAGAAACTACCAAGGCTGGCTCATCAGACTGACCTGTGGTGGTAGGAGACTGAACTTTCTTCTTCGGGTTGCTCGCATCCAACAGTGAGTACCAGGTAAAGGCTTCTTCGGCTTCACCTTTTTGTCATAATCCCTCGGCTCTACCTTTGCATCCGTGAGATATTCTGTAATAATGTTGGGATACAGGTAGGATGATTCATCTTGCCGTGCGATCACTGAGATGTTGGTCGACATCACAACACCCATATTGATTGGGTATCCGACAATAATAGATGCCACAAGAACTGCACGAGGAATAGGAAGGTGAGTTTCATTCTGGCACGGATCCAACCTGCTGCACACAAATGTCTGCCACCCCTTTACCTCAAAACTCAAAGTGTTCCGCTTAATAGGAACTCTAGCAGTAATCCATGGTGGTGGTGGCCCTGGTGGTGCTAGAATCTCTCCTAACCAAGGTAGGACTTCCTCCCCCAGTGCACACTTCTCCAAATACTCCTCCGGCTCAACATCTTTAAATCCCAAGTACGCGTTTAGCGTTTGCTGATCAAACCTCACCTTGAGGTTGCGTACTTTGGTCACCATCATCCTTTTCTTTATGTGAGCCACATTGGCATAGAATTCGTGGACAAGGTATTCTTTTGCATCCACTACATTCTGGGTGAACCACATCCACCCCTTGCATGCCCTGAAATGTCTCAAAATGGCTGTATTGTACCTCTCCAAATCCTTCAACAGAAACTGTCGCTCAAGAGTTAGCGACCTCACTGGCCACCACATACGGAAGCTGGTGAAGGCAGCCATGCTGATAAAGTGGTCCTCCCAAACCTCTTTCTTCTTTGATCTTTCAAGGCCGGCAGTTATAGCATCTCCCCATCTGCCATCATCGGGGATATCATGAACTGGTGTATCCTGTGCCTTAGGGACTGGTGTAGTCGATGGATCGGAAGCCTGACTAGCACTCTCCGATCCCTTGGAAGTGCTATGAGATGAGGACAGCTCGTCCCTAAGCTGGTATCTCCCTTGCGGCCTCGACTGTATGGTCGGCTACTCCTGAACAGAGGCTGAGTTGCCCTCTGACACTTGTCACACCTCCTTTTTCCCGGGGGGATGGTGCTAAAGGAGTTTTTCCAATTTAAGTGACATTATTCGAAATGGGATTATTTATTTAATCAGAGTCGCCACTTGGGATAATTTATGGTGTCCCAAGTCACCGGTTTATTTTAAATCCCAAATCGAGGAAATTTGACTCTGTTTTACGGTCCGTGAACACAAAAGACCGGGTAAGGAATTCTGTTAACCCGAGAGAAGGTGTGAGGCACTCTCGAATTCCGTAATTTTAGCACGGTCGCTTTAATCATACTTGGCTTAATTAAATTATTTAATTACTCATTTTAGAACCTGTGTATATTTATATTTTTACCGCTTTTAATTGCTTGATTATTCATAATTATGAAATTATCTTGAAATGAATCACGCGTACGTGTATTCGTTTTGTTTGGTGTGTCAAGAATCATATCACGCGTACGTATACACAATTAATAACACTTTATTATTTTTAAGATTGTTTCGCCCAAAGTTGCGCGAACGCATACCTTGGTATTAGTTTTGGGAATCGTAATTATGCCACGCGAACGTATACATAATCACGATGATTTAATTGATTAACACGTGCCTAAAGCATACTAGCATATTCAAAGTATTTCATTTATTTATCTTTTTAGATTTGAGATATTTATTTCTATATTAATATTTTTACTTATTACATCGAATTTTGAATTAGTTCCTAACTCATCTCGCTCGCTCACAATTTCTTTTACCACTCTTATTTTTATTTTTATTTTTTTTACAACAGACTTTAAATTAACTCGTAATCCACATTTCTCACTCACTTATGAATATTTATTTTTAGTTCTAACTAGCAAGCCATTATTTTATGATTTGGGATAACTATGAAATAACTTAATTAATTAAGAACATTCTCGTAGCAACTGCTAAATTCACAACAAAGTATAGGATGGAACAAAATAACCCAAACAATTAATTCACATAAACCATAACAGAAAACATAAAAATAAATACATTAGTTGAAATAAAATTAGGAGCAAGTTATTTAAGAACAAGTTTCTCAACTCACACATAAAGTCACTTATCATTACAAAGAGCTACATGATTTTTTTTTTAACATATGGACACGGTATAAAAGAAACTAAACTATAAACCTAAATTGAGAAATTTAAATCGTCGTAAATCATAACACTTAGTAACAGAAAATTTAAAGTATTATGTAAATTCCATTTATGAAGATTAAACTACTACTAAAAAAAAAAAACTTTGAGAAAATAATATTAAGCCCAATAAACTTTTAGTGAACTTAACGATTCTAAATACATCGGCCGACGTTCTTTTTGTTCTTTTCCTTTTCTTTGTTTTTTATATATATAAAGTGTAAAATAAAATATCATGAGATACCTAGTCTATCTAAGAGAATATAGCGAGACATTTCCTAAGTATCTTCTAGTTCAAATAAACAAATGGATATCCGGTCTCATAAACTTTCCTTCAAACTCAAATATCACGAACACAAACGAAACAAATACAAAATAAATTTCTCATAATAGAAAGAATTATTTATTATTAATTAAAGATTATGTAATATACCACAAAATTTACGCCAACATCTTTTAATCTAATAAATCATTTAGAAACATGAACTTTCTTTATTAAAACGAATATCTAAAGATTTAAACTAGAGATACTATTAAAGCTTAAAATTATTTCTTTTTTTACTTAGCTTTTATTCTCATCCCAAACAAACATGTAAGCATTATAAAGATGAAAACAACGAATTTTACTCAAAGACAAAAGAATACAGAGAAAAAAAATTAAACTTGAATTGAACAAATCTTCATATCGTCCATCACACATAACAATAACAAGAATTAAGTAAGTATGCTGACCTTTGAAGCAAAATATTTTCTTAGAAAATCCAACGAATGTAATAATATTCGATGTCGAATTTGAAAAGCGACAACGAACCGCGAACAGAAAAATCACGGGCTAAGCTCTCCTCGGTTAATCTCTAAGGAAACAGAACTCGAAAGGAACTTTCACTCCAAACTCAAATACACTTCTCCATCGTGCCTTCAAATATCATTACTAACTCTACTTCTAGTTTTTTTTTTTGTTTTCCTACAGCTCATGAAAGACTGAAACTAGCCAAAATTTTTCTCTCCCAAAAAAATCCAATATTTCTTGAGGTCTTCCTTTTTTCCCCCCTCCCTTCCTTGTCCAAGTGAGTGCTATTTGTATAGAATGTGTGTCAGATCATGGGATTGGATTGAGGGGATATTTGGGATGTGAGGAGTGGGACGTGGGAAATTTAGAGATGAAAGGAGTGAGTAATGGGGCTGGGAGAAGGGAATCATGGGTGTTAGTTAGGAATTATTTGAATTTTAAAAATAAAAATAGAATAAAAATCAAACAAAGTGTGTGTGCATATTATAAATAGTGAGTAACATGTGGTGATAGAGAGGGGGGGAAGACGTGAGGAGTTCTGGAGAAAAGTGGGGAGTTTAGCAAAGTTAACTAAATTAAGAATATGATTTTTGACTCTTTTGACGTTAGCTCCACTTCCCTTTTTTTTTTTTGTCTTTTATTTTAAAAGATAAAATAAATTATAAGGATAAGAAGATTAACCAACATTTCTTACAATATAGGAAAATTAAATATTTACATGTAACTTAAATGATACTAAGAAAAACTTATTAAAATTCTAATAATAATATTAAAAAAAACCATATACCTCCTATATATATGTGAATGTACATATATAATTTTTGATTTTTGATTTTTTTTTTTTTTTTTAGTATGAAAAAAAAACTATTCAGAGTGAGATCAAAGTTTAAGATATTAAGATTAGACCTAAAAGAAATATTTATGCTAAAATAGTATAAAATTTGGGTGTGGTAAAAAAATTAGGTGTTCATAGCACTTCCCTAGACGGGACATATGAGGTGGTCTCGGAGAGGTCTGCACCTCTCCCTCTGCCTGCTGGTGCTTTCTTTTTTATTGTCTTTTGATGGCCAAGGGGTAAGTAACTTCTGCCTCGACCCCGAAAAGGTTCACCTCTCCCTTTTGAAGTGTGACCTCATCCTCTGGATCGAACCATTGTCTGTATCAAGCAAAGGTGATTGTTAGTTGCAATTCAATGTTCAAACATACATAGGAGACATGCAAGTAAAGTATAAACCAGAGGACACAGTGAGGGTGTACAGCTAGATCATGCTTGCAGGGAAAGTGATTTGCAGTCCGCACAATTTTATTTGCGGCCACAGATGGGGACTTGCGGACCATACATTTTTGTTGTGTGGCCGCAGAAGTGAAGTGCGATCCGCACAATTTGACTTGCGTACGCACCTCTGAAGCCCAAAAATGCCAACTCTCTGATGACAGAGAATTGGCTAATGTGCGGTCGTAACAGGATTTCTGCGGTCTGCACAATTAAACTTGCGGCCGCACATTGGAGTCTCAAAGTAAGGACTCTCTGATGACAGTAAATGTGTTGTTCTACGGCCGCGATGGGAATTCTGCGGTCCGCACATTTTATCTTGTGGCGGCAGATCCCTTCTTCACTAAGTTGCCCTAAATTCGACATCTGCGGACCGCACAAGTTCAAGTGCTGCTGCAGATTTCAAAATTTACGTACATATCAAACTTTTCTATTTAGGTTTTTCAATTTCATGCACAATTACACATGGAAACCTTTTTAAAATAGTGAATTATACTAACCCAGTCCCCATCGAGCATGTACCAAGTTAACCCAGTTCAGATTTACCCCACATGGACACATAATTGAACCCTAATGACAAATGGCCTAAAAAGAACTAAAAATCTACAAATTAAACTAAAACAAAAAGTAACGTGAAATTGAAGCATACCAGATGAAGTGAGTA
Organism: Nicotiana tabacum; assembly: GCF_000715075.1. Lineage (NCBI taxonomy): Eukaryota > Viridiplantae > Streptophyta > Magnoliopsida > Solanales > Solanaceae > Nicotiana > Nicotiana tabacum. The sequence goes on along the minus strand of NC_134102.1, from coordinate 124,730,513 downwards.
TAATGAGTGAACGATCAAAGTAGCTGTGTTCAACATAGCACATGTTTTTTTGTTCAGAGAGTGAAAAGCGTAACAATGGCCATGTTCCTCTATTTATACCAATTGTTTGCTAAGGGAAAGAAGGACGAGTGCGACCACACATTTTCTTGTGCGGTCCGCACTCTATTACGTGGGGACCTCATCTCAGTTTTTCATCTGCAGTCCGCACATTTTCATGTGCAGCCGTAGATTTCATGTGCGGTCGCAGATCGACCTTCACACTGACAGGCAAAAAATTCAGAGAGTTGGTATTTTTAACATCTCAATTGTGCAGTCCGCAAGCTAATTGTGCGGCCGCAATGCTCTTTTGCTATAGCACCAAGAAATTTGCGGTTCTCACAATTAAAATGCGGTCTGCATTCCTTAGAATATTAGCCATAATTTCGTCCACAATTCCTGTAAGTCACACTCACCCCTGTAGAACACATCAAATCAGGTTAGAACAAAATATAACACCTAACTAAAAAATAAAAAGGAAAAGAAACATGGGTTGCCTCCCAAGAAGTGCCTGATTTAACGTCGCGGCACGACGCGAAATACCCTCAAGTGAAATGAATGACTGCCACGACGTGGCTATCTCCATCTTTTCCCAAGTAGTGCTTCACTTGGTGACCATTGACTCGGAATACTTCATCATTTTTATTCTTCAAGTCTAATGCACCAAAAGGTGTCACACCCATAATTTCAAAAGGACCACTCCATTTAGATTTTAGCTTCCCGGGAAACATCCTCAACCTTGAGTTAAACAATAATACCAGATCTCCCACCTTGAACTCTATGTTCCAAATGTATTTGTCATGAAGATATTTCATCTTTTATTTATATAAGGGTGAGCTTGCATAAGCATGGTACCGGAACTCATCCAATTCATTCAAATGTGCAACCCTCAAGTTAGCGGCTACATCCATTCAAGATTCAACTTCTTTAGAGCCCACATCGCCTTGTTCTCTAGCTCCACCAGAAGATGACAAGCTTTCCCGAATACCAACCGGTATGGCAACATTCTGATAGGTATTTTGTAAGCCGTCCAATAAGCCCATAATGCATCATCAAGCTTCTTAGACCAATCCGTCCGATTAGCATTCACCGTTTTGGAGAAGATACTCTTTATTTCCCGATTGGAGACTTCCACTTTCCCGCTATCTTGTGGATGATAGGGGGTCGTAACTTTGTGAGTAACACTATACTTGCCAAGTAAAGTGTCGAAAGTTTTGTTGCAAAAATGTGACCCCACATCGCTTATAATTGCACGCGGAGTACCAAACCTTGTAAAAATATTCTTCTTCAAGAAAGCCACCACACTTTTCACCTCATTGTTGGGTAAAGCAATAGCCTCAACCCATTTGGACATATAATCCACCACGACCAAGATGTAGGTGTTCCCACAAGAGCTCACAAAAGGGCCCATGAAGTCAATACCCCACACATCGAAAATATCAATCTCAAAAATGGTTGTGAGAGGAATTTCATTCTACTTTGAGATCCCACCGGCCCGTTGGCATTCATCACATCTTTTCACTAACTCACTTTCATCCTTGTAAAGAGTAGGCCAATAGAAACTGCAACTAAGCAATTTGGCCTTCGTTCTTGCTTCACCATGATGACCACCATATGGAAAAGAATGACAAGCCCAAAGAATTTTACCTTGATCTTCTTCCAGTACACATCTTCTAATCACCCCATCTGTACAAATCCGAAAAAGGTATGGTTCATCCCAATAATAATCTTGACAATCCCATTTGAGCTTCTTCCTGTCTTGAAAAGAACTCATCCAGAATGATTCCGCACATAAGAAAATTTGCTAGATCCGCAAACCACGGCACCTATTTCATTTAAATTGCCAAAAGTTGCTCATCGAGGAAAGAGTCATTGATTTCAAGGCCATCATGCGGCCTCCCCTCCTCCTCCAAATGAGAAAAGTGGTCCGCCACTTGGTTTTCACTATCTTTTCTATCTTGGATGTCAATATCAAACTCTTGATACAATAGCACCCATCTCATCAACCGAGCTTTGGAGTCCTTTTTGCTCATAAGATAACGAAGCACCGCATGATCTGTGTGGACAATGACTTTTGCACCCATCAAGTACGGGCGGAACTTCTCAATTGCAAACACTATGGCAAGGAGATCTTTATCCGTAAAGGTATAATTTATTTGGGCACTATTGATGGTCTTACTAGTAGGGGTGGGCATAAAATCTGAAAAATCGAATTCCAAACCGAACCGAATTAATTTGATATTTCGATTTTGATTTTTTCAGTATTTCAGTTTCTTTGGTATTTCGGTTTATTTTGGTTCAGAAATTACTGTATTTTGGTAGTTCGGTACGGTATACGGTATTGTGTTTTTGATATTTTATTATTTTGGTATACCGAAATACCGAAATATTTTAATCCAAGCCCAACTTTATTTTTATTTTTTAGCCCAATAACCTTAAACTCACACCCCAAAAGTTCAAAACCCTTAATTCCCTAATCCCTTAGGCTTAGAGGCAGACAAGAAAAGGAAAAGCTACGCCTACGGGCAGTATCAAAAAAACCATTTCCCTTTCAATTTTCTAACTTAGGTCAAAATTTTCAACTTTGCTAGTTTGCTTGGTTGCTGCGGATTCACGAGTTACTACTCACGACTTCAATAGCTTCACGACCTTGGTGATGACGACTCCTCTCCTTGGTGATTGCTTGTTTTCTCATTGTTGATCTTCATTCTGGTTCATAACTTCTCCACTCTTCATTGTTGATCTTCATTCATGCAAGCTATAATCACATTTCTAAGTTAAGTTGCTTTTTAACTGAGCCATTTGTTTCAATTTCTTTGTTCTTGTTGCTTACAACCTTGGTATGTATTGATACATGTCATTGATTAAACTGGAATTGGCAATCAAATTAGAATTTTCCTGATTAGGATGTTAAACTGTCTAGAAATAGTCATTGTGAAGGACAAAAATCATTCATTGGCACTCTGTTTCTATCTTCTTGTTTGACATTTGCTTTCAAGTATGTCAATGATAATGCCAAGTTTATATTTTATGACTTTTTCCCTTCTCCTTTAAAGCTTACTGAATGAGTTGTCACTATAAAAGGAATGTCATAGATTCAATTTGGTCATTTACTCCAAATAGTTTTTCCTTATGGTGTGTGATCTCCTCTTGTACTAGGTTGTTCTCTGCTCATTACATGACCATTCGCCCTTGTAGTGTTTTGCTTGTAGTGTTCTATTTAGTGTTTTGGTTTTAACAATTTGTGTTTATATTTATTTTAATTTTGTATAGATGGCGGATGAAAGTAGAGTAAGTGATGTTGGTTCAACTGAAAGCTTACCTATTACTGATGATAGCAATGCCAACACAATTGATACTCAAGATTCTAAGAAAAGAAAAGCCATAGAACCTAGATCTGAAGTTTGAAAATATTTTGATAAATTTCAAGAAAATGGGGTCAGTAAAGCAAGGTGTAAATATTGTAAGCAAGCTTATGCTGCTAATTCATCTAAGAATGGAACAACAGGATTGAGAAGTCATTTGAATAGATGCAAAGAATACCCACCTAACATTGATAAAGATAATACTCAGACAAGGATAAACTTTCAATCTTGCCAAAATGATGGAGGATCGCTTTGAAAATTCGATCAAGAAGTGATTAGGAGGGCTTTAATTGAGATGATAGTTATTGATAAACTACCATTTAGTTTTGTGCTTTATGAAGTTTATGATAATAACTCAACCACTATTTCTTCTTTCTTCTCGTAGAACAATAACAAGGGATTGTTATGAAGTTTATGGTGAATTGAAGCAAAAACTAAGAAGGTCTTTTAGAGAAGCACAACCAAATATTTGCCTCACAACAAACACATGGACTTCATTGCAATGTGTTTGACAGCTCACTTCATTGATAGAGATTGGAAGTTGCATAAAAGAATACTAAATTTTTGTCCTATCACTAGTCATAAGGGTGAAGAGATGGCTAAAGCAATTTGTAATTATTTGCTTGAATGGAAATTAGACAAGGTGTTCACTGTTACCGTGGACAATGCTTCGTCAAATGATGTCACAGTCAAAGAATTGTCTAAAAAGTTAGATATATGAAAAACTAATATGATGAGTGGTAAAAATCTTCATGTGAGATGCATGGCTCATATACTTAATCTAATTGTGCAAGATGGTTTGAAAAAAATTGATGCTTCTGTCACATGTGTTAGAAATACTGTGAGGTGTGTGAGATCGTCACCTGCAAAGACCTTAAAGTTTAAATAGTGTTGTGCATATGTCAAGTTAGAATGTACCAAAATATTGTATTTGGATGTTCCTACTAGGTGGAATTCCACTTATTTGATGTTGGATACGGCACAAAATTTTAAAAAGGCCTTTCACAAGTTTCATCTTTTTTATGATGGATTTTCTGCTTATCTTTGTTCTCATCTTTGTGAAGACGATAGTAGTACAGGTCCTCTTGAATCTGATGATTGGGTGAATGTGAGGAATGTGATAAAGTTTCTTGGAAAATTTCATGAGCTCACAAAAAAAGTTTTAAGTTCGCGTTATGTCACTTGTAATGCTTATTTTGTGGATGTATCTGAACTTTATTGTCATTTAAAAATGTGTTTAATTAGTGAGGATGATCATTTGAGAAAAATGGCTGAGCGTATGCAAGAAAAGTTTAAGAAGTATTGGGGTGAGCCTGAAAATATGAATAAAATCATTTTTATTGCTTCCGTCTTGGATCCATGTAACAAGTTTGAATATGTTAGACTTGCACTTGATGAACTTTTTGGGAAGGAAAAGGGGAAGAAAATAAATGGTAAGGTGTATGCTTATATAAATTCTTTATTTGAAGAGTATCTAAAAAAGTATTCAACATGAGTTTGTCCTCAATCTCCATCTAGATCTACTTCATTTGATAACACATCTAATATATCTAGTGGGAGTGTTATAACTGCATCATTAATAAGGACATAGCTTCACTTGAAGAAACAAAAGGAAGACAATGGAGGTGGGGTTGCTAAATCGGAGTTGGATAAATACATTAGTGCAAAACAAGAGCCTTTTAGTGAAGAATTTGATATCTTAAGTTGGTGGAAAACACATGCTCCTAGATTTCCTATTCTTTCAGAGATGGCTCGTGATGTGTTGGCCATTCTAATTTCTAGTATGGCATCGGAATGTGCATTTAGCACCGGTGGCCGTATTCTTGATTCATTTAGGAGTTCATTGACTCCTAAATGTATGCAAGCTCTTGTTTGTGTTCAAGATTGGCTTAGAGAAGAGAAGAATCCTATTAGTGTTGAAGAAGAGTGGGAGTATCTTGAGTAACTCGAACTTGGTAAGCTTTAATATTTTGAGTGTATTTTAGTTCAAAATAATATATTACACTTGTTTATGTTGTATGACATATTTGGTCGAATTATCTTTAGATATAGAAAATAATGGAAGCACTACTAGCATTGTTGATGTATAGTTGCAACTTGAGTGGTAAGTTAAATACTCTATTTGTTTGGTGATAATGATATACTTTTGTAGTTTTGTTCTTTTATCATCAAAAAATTATATTCTAACTTATGATTTTATTTTATGTTTTGTTAGGTTCAAGTTCAATCATGCCCCGTGCTACTAAAGTGCGCTCACATGTTTGGGAACACTTTGAGGTGGTAGAAGATAACGAAGAAGTTTGCAAAGTAGAGTGCAAGCACTGTGGTCGAGTCTTCAATGTTCATCCAAAGAGGGATGGCACATATGGTTTAAGGAAGCATGTCAGGGCTTGTCATGAACGTCTTCCAAAAATTCTTATTTAAGTTGAATTTAGTGAATTGAGACAATCTATATTATTTTGTCTTTTATTAGACTGCCTTGTTGTTGTTGCCTTGTGGTATTTTGCATTGTTGTTGCACTATAACAGTCTAACAAAGGAGTCGACTTGGAGTCTTGGACTGTGTTTAGACTTAAGTGTTCTGTTTTTCTGTACGGTAAAACTAATTGGGTTAACTGGTTAAGTGTTATGTTTTCTGTTCTTAATTGGTTTTGTTTTTGTACCAAGTGTTCTATTTGTTTTTAATTGGTCTTGTTCATTATATTGTTTATATAAGTGGGAGTTCTATGGTTTATGCATATGGTTTATACTATTGTTGTGTGATTGAACTGTACAAAAAAGAAGCTGCATGGGAGATTTTGGTCAATCTGTTATATCATGCAGTTTGTATAGCAAAAAAGAAGCAGCAGGGAAGTTTGTTTTGTTTGCTAAATTTTAAATCCCACCTTCAAATTCTTCTTTCCATTGTAATATTTGTTTTAGGCTCATAAAATGCAGCCAGTGATGTTATTGAAAATAATTATTGATCAACTTTTTGTAATATGTTTGTAGTCTTGACATTTACATGGAATAATCTGTTGAGATGACCAACATGAAACAGTTTATATGGCTTTTGAACTAACGCGCAAACTCCTCAATGTGCAGGGAAGTGAATATTCACAGTTTGTGTAAACAACATGTGTTGCAGGTTACTTATCTTAGATTCTAGTAGTGTAATGACAAAACATCCCTACAAGTTCTCATACAACAGGTGTGAAACCGAAACCGTACCGAATCGTACCGAACCAAATAAGAAAATACTGAACCGTACCGAACTACTTTGCTACGATATTTGGTATGCACAATTGATGTATCGAATACCAAAGTACCGAATATTAATTTATAAATACCATACCAAAGTACCGAACGCCCACCCCTACTTACTAGAATAGTAGACCGGGTGAAAAATATTGTTGATGTGTTGCCCCAAAACAGCCCCCACCGCTACGTCACTTGCATCACACATGAGTTCAAAAGGTACACTCTAATTTGGAGCAGTGATGATGGGAGTAGTTGTCAACTTGAGCTTCAATAATTCAAAAGCTCGCATGCAATCATCATTGAAGTTAAACTTGGCATCCTTCTCAAGAAGCTTGCACAACAGGTTCACCACCTTAGAGAAATCTTTGATGAAGTGCCGGTAAAAACCCGTGTGGCCTAAGAAACTTCGCACACCCTTCACCGAAGTTGGAGGTGGAAGTTTAAAAATTACCTCAATCTTTGCCTTGTCAACTTCAATTTTATTCTTTGAGATTTTATGGCCAAGGACAATGCCTTCCTCAACCATGAAATGGCATTTCTCCCAATTGAGCGCCAAATTGGTTTCTTCACATCTAGCCAACACTTTGTCCAGATTTTCAAGACAATCATCAAAAGAGTCTCCAACCGCCGAGAAGTCATCCATGAAAACTTTAAGGTACTCCTCCACCATGTCCTTGAAAATAGCCATCATACACCTTTGACAAGTCGCCGGTGCATTACACAAACCAAATGGCATCCGCTTGAAAGAAAAAGTACCATAGGGACATGTATAGGTTGTTTTCTATTTATCTTCCAGAGCAATAAGAATTTGATTGTAGCCAGAATACCTATCAAGAAAGCATGGCCGGCCAATCTATCGAGCATTTGATCTAAGAAAGGAAGTAGAAAGTGATCTTTCCTTGTGACTTTGTTGAGCTTGCGATAGTCCATACACACCCTCCAACCAGTCACCCTTCTTATAGGAATCAACTAATTCTTTTCATTGGTGACCACCGTCATGCTCCCCTTCTTTGGTACACATTGAACCAGAGAAGTCCACGAACTATCGGAGATGGGCTAAACAACCCCGGCATCCAACCAATTGATAATCTCCTTATTGACAACTTCTTGCATAGCCTCATTGAGTATCCTTTGATGTTCAATGGATGGTTTGGTGCCATCCTCCAACTTGATCTTATGCATGCAAAAGGCCGGGCTTATCCCCCGAATATCCGCCAAGGTCCACCCAATAGCTTTCTTCCTCTTTTATAGCACCGCCAATGTGAAATCTTCATGCACGTTAGTCAAACAAGAAGAAAGAATAACCGGTAAAGTAAAACAAGGACCAAGAAATTTATACCCAAGATGTGGAGGCAATGGCTTCAACTCCAAGGTAGGAGGCTCTTCATTAGAAGGCTTTGTAGGAGGAGTTGTCCTATTTTCAAGATCCAAGGACAATTTTCGGGGTGCGTAGTTGTACGACCCCATTCCTTGCAGAGAGTTCACATATTCCATGAAGTCATCCATCTCATCATCATCAAAGTTGAGCAAGGTGGCCTCCAACATATCACCAACATTGATTGTAGAACTTGTTTCATCAACAATAGCATCGGTGACCAAGTCCACAAAAGAACACACCTCATTGCTCTTTGGTTGCCGCATGGACTTACACAAATGGAATACCACTTTTTCATCACCGACCCGGAAGGTAAGTTCTCTGGCTTCAACATCACAAAGAGCCTTCCCCGTAGCAAGGAAAGGTCTTCCAAGAATAATCAACACTTCATAATCAACCTCGCAATCTAGAATAACAAAATCCGCCGGAAGAATAAATTTATCAACACAAACCAAGACATCTTCAGTCTTACCCAAAGGCCTCTTCATGGTACGATCGGCCATTTGCAATCTCATAGAGGTGGGTCTTGGTTACCCAATTCCCAAAGCCTTGAAAATCGAAAAGGGCATTAAATTGATACTTGCCCCAAGATCACAAAGAGCTTTAGCAAACTCGGCACTCCCAATTATACACGGAATCGTGAAAGCACTGAGATCCTCCAACTTAGGAGCCATTGAATGCACAATTGCACTCACTTAATGAGTGACTTTGATGGTTTCAAAATTCATTAACCACTTCTTTGTCACAAGATCCTTCATAAACTTTGCATAACCAGGCATTTGTTCCAAAGCTTCAACTAATGGCACATTAATTGAGAGACTCTTCATCATTTGAATGAACTTCTTGAATTGATTCTCACCATTTTGCTTGGAAAGTCTTTGAAGGTATGGAAGTGGAGGCTTAGGCAATGGTGCCTTAGCTTTTTGCACTACAGGCTCTGGTATGTCAATAATGTGTTCCCTAGACGGGTTCACTTCCTCTTGAGTCTCTTCCACACTATCATCAATATCAATCCAAACTTTATCATTAGGCTGCACCACATTATTCGGGATTTCCTCTTCTTGCACCATTTGATAATCATCAACAAGTTTCCTTTGACTTGAGGTGAGTGCATTCCCACCTTTTTCACTTCTTGTGGTAATGGCCATGGCATATCCCGTGTTGTTTACACCTTTTGGGTTTACTACCGTGTCACTTGGTAGTGCCCCCTTAGGACGAGAATTTAGAGCTTGAGAGATTTGCCCCATATGAACATCTAAGTTGCGGATTGATGTGTCATATGAGGCAAGTTGGGCATCCGAATCGGCATTCTTTTCCATCATTTGCTTGAACATATTTTCAATATGCCCCATCTCATTGTTTGAAGAACTTCAACCATGGGACGGATAAGGAGGCGGGTTGCTCGGTTGTTGATACATCGGGGGCCTTTGAAAACCCGACCCCCGGTTGCCTTGATTATTGTTCCATACGCCTTGATTGATACCCCCCCCCCTAGTTTCCTTGGTTATTTCTACTCCAATTTCCTTGATTGTTATTGTTATGCCAATTCCCTTGATTGTTGTTTCCGCTCCAATTGCATTGATTGTTAGAATTCCAATTGCCTTGATTGTTTTGAGGTCACCATTGTTGTTGGATTTGGCCTTGGAAATTATTTCTTTTCCCTTGAAAATTGTTCATATATTTCACATCCTCTTCGTGTTCATTATAGGAATCATCTTGCTCAAAACTACACATAGTTCTCCACTTTATTTGCACTTGTGGACCCTTGGTCCTCCTCTTGTTCACCATCATGTTCACTCCCTCCATGGCATTGACTTGCTTGAGATTTTGCACTTGATTCAATTAGGCCTTTGCTAGTTGCGTCATGGTGGTTGTCAATTCGGCAATGGCTTGCCCATGATCTTGCAAATCTTTGTGAAGGTGGATCACGTTTGGATCACCTTGTGGAACATTGGCCCGGGATTACCAAGCCAATCACATTTCCACTATCTCATCCAAAATCTCACACGCCTCCGCATAAGACATAGTCATGAAGTTCTCACCAGCAAGTTGATTCATTACACATTGGTTGGTTGTGTTAATCCCATAATAGAAGGTTTGATGAATCATGTTTTCCGTCATATCATTGTTAGGACATTCCTTGACCATATTTCTATAGCGTTCCCATATCTCGTGTAGTAGTTCATTCGGTTCTTGCTTGAATGCCAAAATCTCATCACGAAGTGTAGCCATGTGCCCAGGAGAGAAAAACTTAGAAATGAACTTCTCCGCCAACTCATCCCAAGTGTGAATTGAATGGTTTGACAATCGTTCCAACCAATCTAAAGCTTCCCCCGTAGAGAGAAGGGAAAAAGTCTTAGCCTTAATGCATCCTCAGAGACATTCATTTGTTTGCTCCCCCCACAAGTATCCACAAACCCCTTCAAATGTTTGTACGCATTTTGTGTTGGAGCACCGGTGAAGAAACCCAGTTGCTCAAGCAAAGTGAGCATCGCGTTGGTGATTTGGAAGTTGCCCGCCCTAATACGGGGAGGGACTATTGCACTATCATATCCTTCATTGGGTAACACCGGGTGTGCAGCCCCTCGTGGTGGAGGTGGGAGTGGAGCGGAAACATTGTCATGAGGTGCCCAGCCTCTTCGGTTGGCTTGAGGTTCAAGAGGTACCTCCTCAACTTGCTCATCCTCGACGTCCACATCCCCAAAGGCATATTTCCTAGATCATTGTTTGCCGCTATGGTTGTACCTAAAATTATTTCACACAAGTTAGTAATACGGAAGGAAAATAAGATGTTCCTAAAACAAACCCAAATATATAGCTAACACCGTTTTAGCTCCCCGGCAACGGCGCTAAAAAATTGATGATGTCCACAACACACCTCGATAAAAGATATGATACGGTCGTATGCAATATAAATTACCCAACTATGAGTCGGGGTCGAATCCACAGAGAGTTATAAGGGGAGTTAGGAGTATATATTTGAAGAAAGCGAATGGATTAACTAAATTTGCACTTTCACAAAGAGTATTGATTTCTACTTCTACTATTACTCTAACAATTGTGAGCTAAGGAAAATAAACTATAAATGATTGTTTTTGGTATTTTTCCAAATAGTTTAAAAGCCTAAGGATGTGACCATGACCAAGGTGTTCGCCTAATGGGTTAAATACGTTAATCTTTATTTCGTTGATTGGGGTGTATTATAGCTCTCAACTCTACGTTACCCACTCAATACCTCTCGGTCAAAGAGTGATTTTGCCCAATTTGGCTTTCTCAAGTCCAAATGGGTATCAAAAAAAATAATTGATATGAGCTCAAGTCGGGTTCTTACTATCTCTAGTTTTAACCCTTTAATTAGGCCAATCAAACTCTCTATTAGCCCAATTCCTTGTTAGCCAAGTTATCTTTGACTAGATCTCTCTTTCTCAAGTAGTGACTAAGTCAAAAAGGCATGAATCAATATTTGCAACCATTAATTCTAAAATTGAAGCATGAACTAAGCTAAATAATCCACACTCAATCATAAATAAATATTAAATTAAATACTCATAAGGTTTACACATTAGGGTTGGGTCACAACGCTAGTAAAAATCTAGCTACTCATAGTAGGTATTGAAGAAAATAAAGAAGGAAAGCTAATTAAACTCATAATCAAAGATAAAAATGATAAAATATAATGTTTAAGCACTAAAATAATCACAAACTTCCTAAAATGGCAAAAGGTAACTGCTACATCAACTTTCTACTTCGAAACTTTACCTAAAATTGTGAAACTCGTCTATTTATAGTGGGCCAAAATTCACTGACAAAAATGCCCCTCAGGAGGTTCTGCGGCCGCAAAATTCCATGTGCGGACTGTAGATTTCTTCGGTTGGCAGGAGATGGGATTCTGCAACCGCACATTTTTGGATTGCGGCTGCGAAGCAACTTCTACGGCCGCACAATTCTTGTGCGGTCCGCACGTCAGTAAGGTGTCAGGACTTGGTCTTCTGCACACTCTCTGAAATTGGAACTATTTGTCAGTACAAACCCAGTTCTGCGGCCGCACAATTCATGTGCGGTCCGCACATTTGTCAAAATCCTGTTGGGTTCTTTAGCTTGAGTTGAGGCCGCAGATGGAATTCTCTGGTCCGTAATTGCTTCTGCGGCCACATAAATCCTTTTGCGGACCGCATTTCTTTGCCTCTGTGCCATTTAATGCCTTGTGCTTCGAAACACTCCTTTTTTAGCCGGATTTCATCATGGGAGACCAAACTTCCAATATTTCTGCAATTTGCACAATTTCATTAGTTTCGGAAACGTAAATCAATACTTTCGGACTAAAACAAAAGAAAAAAGGTGCTAATCAGTAGTCAAAATCCCCACTTATCAATACACCCAAGTTCAAAATCACCATCCGGATTTAACGGAACCATCAAAACTCCTTTCCGAAGTCAAATACTAAAACGTCAAATTTGGTCAACTCTTCCAACTTAAAGCTTCCTAGTTGAGAATCTTTCTCTCAAATTCATTCCGCTTAACCTGAAAAACGAAAATCGACGATTCACACACGTCATAATACGTCATACGGAGCTAATCAAGACACATAATAGTAGAACAGAATGCAAATGCTCAAAATGACCGGTCGGGTCGTTACATTCTCCCTTACTTAAACATACGTTTGTCCTCGAACGTGCCAAGGGTCATTCCAAAGCCATCAAATCACCGTGTAACCTTACTATGCATATACCCGGGGGTAATCCCAGGTCACCCTATTCCATATAGGCCTGACCATACAACATTTCTGAAGATCCTTAATTCAACCTTAGCCCATAAACCTTGGAACCCAATTTTTAACATCCAAAATTTTTCTACAAGACCCGAATCTCGTATCTACAAACTATATAAGTCTGAACAAGCTGTATTAAGCCTTAACCATAACCCAAGATAAAATCACGTAACATACCACACAACTCGCATACTCGCAGCACAATTCCTGATCATAGTAACTACTCAAAACAAACCTGGTACAAGTATTAAACACCATACCAAACAAAACCTCGTTCCAAAACCATCGTACACTGCCGATAATGAAGAAACATGCAGAATCTCACAACCACTTATCATACCAACAAGTCAAGAAGCTTTCCCGGCCGTCAAGGGCCATTGCCCAATTCTAACATTCTGACATGATAGTGTAGATTTTAGGTCTAGAAACCTCATCTCAGCCAATACAAGCAACCCAACTGACAACTCATCACGGAACCACATGGATTCTCACATAACACATTCCGTACACCAAACAAGCAATAACTCAGCCATGCGGCAAAATAAAAGGAAAGCAAGGTACGAGGATTATCCAAAGTATAATAGATATAACAACAAAAGTACAATTTCGTTAACTCATCCCATATAGGGAAAATAAGACACTGAATAAACAAAAAAGTAATATCCTAACACAACTCTGCTGCAATGCGTGACCCATCCAAACACCGATACAGTAACGGTAACCATCTCTCCTAGAGCCCACATCAACATCGACCGCACGGACAACTTACGTGATGTACGAACAACTCATGTGCTATAGTATCAATACCTAGATCCGCATGGACAACTCACATTCCAATAATATGATCAGCCCGGTATAGTCTCAGGCTTCCAGTCCAAACATATCGTACATGAGCAGTTAAACAAGTATACAAAGTGCATGACCATAACCACAGGGAAGAAAATAACACAATATACCACGGCTCGGTAAGAGCATAACCAAGGCACAATCAATTATTCAACATCCCAATATCCATCTCGCCCTAATTTCGCTGCAAGGCCCAAACAGAACCGCATCATATGTGCATATAACTGATAAATCATAACCCTCCGTAGCATAGCAGACTAACACATAGAATATACCAGATACGAATACGATCAATTCTAATCGAATAGCACATCCCCCACGAAAGCAGTACCGAGTCAACAAATCCGACCCGGTGTAGAATACACATCCTCATTAAGCCTACCAATGAGCCCTCAAATTCACCCTGATCACCCATAAATAGTTAATTAACCCCCCAAAAGTCCACAATGACCTAACCATAACACATACTATCATCTGGCTAGCATCGGCCACATGTTCACGGTCCACAACTACGAAACAATCTGCTTCTGAGAACTCCCAGATACCAAATTCATAGAACACACAAATCACCATAGCTGATCCCAACTCAACTCCAACGCTCGAATAATTAACACATCTCTCATACATAATCACCCCATGAGGAATACTTCTATAATTCTTCCGTGCCACATAGAAAAAATTTGAATATTAGCAGTCGATCAACTAAGTAAGCACCGAAATACCAATGAAACATCCGTAAGTCAAAACACAGTGCGCCTTCTGAAATGCGCACCCATCTCAGGAAATACCAATTAGTAATAGAATTCATCTAGTCATCTGAAACCGTCCATGGTGTCTAAGAATTCACGATTATTCCTTCAAAACTGAACTGTCACCTTATACATGCAAATCTCAATCCTATAGGACACACTGCCTCTATTAGGCCATCATACAAAAAGTACGAGAATCTTGTAATCAACTCTGAGTGACCAGCAAAATACATACCCGGTTAGTTAGAAACCTTCCATTTGCTCCCATCTAGAAGGAAATCACAATACACAATATGTTCCTCACGCCGGTAGAAAATATTTGCCTCAACCCAAGAGTATTGCCACGTAGACATCGGTAGAGACTCACCTCATCATAAGTACCTAAAGAACCGATCATATCCATTACGGTGCTAGTCCAACCTATTACCAAGTTGTCCTAATTCTCCGAGTTCCTCCAAATTACCCTCAAGTTGACAATTCTCCTTGTCGGAACACCACGATTCTTACCCAAAGCTCACCACACAAGCCATTGTATTTCTTCTTAAGCACCCCATAAGTACCATAATCGAGACACCCACTCTGAAGAGACCTTGTTGCTCCCAACCGCACACGCAAGTATACGCGGTCGTACAAGTAAGAAAATAATAAGTTGAGTGTTAAACCCACAGATACTTGTATTAACTACCTACTAAATTGACCAAGATTGTTATTCAGTCGAGTCAATCAAAAGCTCAAAAGTGTGATTATACTCAGCTATAATTCTAACTAGTAACTAAATTATCAAGCAGCAAAATAGTTGTTGTGTATTCAGTAGAGATAAATATTCCAAGGTTGTGATCGATTCACCAATCCTATTGTGCTCTCGTTAACTCTCCCTTTCATACAATTCACTCATGGTTTCTAATTAATCGAACAATTGTTCTCGTAGCCTTCTCCTAAAGTACTACTCGCCTATTCAAAATAGATTAACGCTTATATTTCTATGAAATCAATCTATTAAGAACGCATTAAGATTACGATATTTAATTAAGTACGGTGACTAGGTATATTCCTATCCTAACCACAAATCCGCCCCCAAAGGTTAAGATCATGCTTTCTTCACCTCAATTCTTGTTTAATCTAAACATGGCTTTCCCAAGCATAGCATAGATAGTAAATAGAACATAACTACTGGCCAGACAATTAAGCACTTAATCACAGAATTGAAGAAACAACCATATATTGGTAAATTGTAATTAAGGTTAAGCCAACATTAAACAATAATATTCATGGCTAAATCAAAACCCCAGAACTATGGGTTTCAACCACTCATAATAATATCAAAACTAATCCACAAGTGTTGAATAAATAAAAATACTAAGAAAAGATGAAGAAAACTCAAATCTCCTCGCTCCCGGATGTTCCTCGTGTGTATTTTTCCTTCAAAGTGGCGTCTCCCCTCTCAAAATAGGCTTAGTCTTGCTTTCATATGCGTTGGGTAGGTCTAGGTCCGAAATAACCTTGTCCCGGGTAAAGTTGGAGAAATTCCCGTCACCAGCGCCCAGGGAAGCGTGGGGCGCTGGACCTGGTGCTGGTAAATTGAGTAGTCTGTAAACAGTTCCACAGGTGGCGTGGGGCGCTGCCTGTGGCGCTGAAATTCAACATTTCCCATTTTCCCTCCGTTTTGGCTATAATCTTGCACCTTTCGCCCCCTATTGCTTTCGGATAATTCCTACACATAAAAATACCACGAATTAACATAAATCAATACATTTTACATTCGAAATCCATGAAACACAAGTAAAACATTAGGCTATATACATATAAATATATATACTTTAAGCTAAGTATCAACACCCCACACTTAGACTCTTGCTCGTCCTCGAGCAATGGGACTATCAAATATACCCCAACTATGTACAAATCTCAACTAGAGAGGAGCACTTCAATTCTATTTCCTACACTCTACCCTTGACTATGATCGACACCGACAATCAAGCATGAACATACAAAATTCACATTCTTCCCGTTTTAAACATGCCCAAGTCTATTATTTCAATTCAATCAATCCAAATAACCTATCTGTAACCACCCTACCTAAAGAACCGACTCGTTACTACTAAGGACCCTCAACTCACGCACTCGTCCAACAAGAGAAGTTTATAACATTACCAATCCTTCATGAGATCATGTTCCCTCACCAACAAACAAAAGAGTGAATATAGAATAGTCCACACATTCAAGTATTCTTTTGAATATAAAATAAGGACATCACACAATTGAACATTCACTCACTCTCACAAAGAATTCATGTGCATCCCGTGATCGTACCATAAGCTTGCCCGTAGTGTACATCTCTACTAATCTAAGCTAGCCAAATCTAGGATCAACTAGGACTTTACGGTTGTAATGTAGGTTAAGGGACGGGCAAGATACATTTAGGAATAGTGACTAACCCTCCTAAGTACTTTAATACACTACACTCACAAATCGACCACATATTTTTCTCAACCAATTCTCTCGCCACAAACCATATACAACGTAGCCCTTTTTTCCATTAAGCACTTCTATACTCCCACTAGCACAAATTAGTAAGATTAGGAGGTGTGTATTTTTCTACATTATTTGACTATCATTTTTTTTCTTTCTTCCAAATTTTTTTTTTTCTCTTTTCTTTTCTACACACACTCCATAAATTAAGGTTCATCGGCTAGTGACCTTTTTTTAGACTTTGGTGCATCTTAAGGGCCATTCCATGGTTCCACTCGAAAGCTACTCCCCAATCTCTACCTTACTTCTTTTGGCGACTAAGTGCATTAGGAGGTAAAGGTTCAACAATATCAAATTAAGAAAAACAAATAGGGGTACGGCTTGTAATGTGGGTGCCAAAGAAAAGGTCTATAGGCTCAAGGGGCTAGCAACAGAAAATTTTATCTTCAAGTGACAAGCATATCTTTGATCAAGCAAGAAACGCCTACGTCATCTCCTAGATTAGCACAACATAACAACTTCGCTTCGATTAACACACGGGGAAAGTTTTAGACTACACAAGATAGCACAAAAGACCACAATTCCTCACACACACATTGCACATGACTCAATCAAGACGGTTCTGTTAAATCTCAAGTTAAGCAAACACATATAATTGAGAAAGTTTAAGCACTATTGCACTATGTGGCCTACAAGTCAAACAACTGTGAAAAGGCATCACAGAATAGGCTATTTATTTTACTCAGGCATTGATAAGTAGGGATTTTGACTACTTATTTGCACTATTTTACTTTCGTTTTAGATCAAAATTGCTTAAAGGTATTTTCGAAAACTGATGAAAAGTGCTTTCTTGCAGGAGTGTTGGAATATGAGTCAAAGAGATGAAAATCAACTCAAGAAGGAGTAATTTTGGACAAGGACCAAAACAAAGCTAAAAGGGCAAAATGCGGACTGCACAATATTGAGTGCGGCCGCAGAACATGAGGAAGCCTCTTAAAATATTTCTATGCAAAGTGCGGACCGCACAATTATTATGCGGCTGCAGAAGATGAGGTTCAGAGAGATGGATTTTGGGGTCATGAAGAAGTGCGGACCGCACCATTATTGTGCAGCCACAGAATCAAAAGTGCGGCCGCACTCAGAACTGTGCGGTCCGCAGAAGTCTTGCATGTCAAAGCTAAAATTCGAGAGTGCGGCCGCACTCTGAAATGTGCGGACCACGGAATTTGAAGAAGTGCAGCCGCAACCCAGAATTGTGCGGCCGCAGAAGTCCATTGTTATGCCCCGCAATATTATATTACGATGATGTTATGCCTCGCAGTATTATATTACGATGATATTACACTCAGCAGTATTAAATTACGACGATGATACACCATGTAGTATTGTACGTTGGATTTGTCGTAAGATAATTTATATCAGTTCAAGGACACGATTATTTGGAGATTATAAGTATTATGCTATTTTAAACAAGTGATGAGTAAATTCGTGAAGGTGAGAGGGTAAGCAAATCAAAAAAAATAAATTTCGTCAAAGTTTGGCAATTTGGGGATAAAACACGGTCCAAGTATAATACCTCGTATTCATGGACTAGTGCCACACAAGGTACCATATGACCATGATAGTAAGGTGTATAAAGTGTGTTAAAAGTAAGTAGTATTTTAAGTAAATTGAGATAATTCCTAATTATGTGGATAATTGGGTAATTATTGACTAATGGGGAATTAACAAACTAATTGAGGAATTAAGGGGCTAATGTTGGATAAGCCTAAACTTTCCCTACGTGGCAGCAACACATGATTCTTGAGTGACTCTTGAATTCAAATTTGCAAGATGTCACAATTAAGAGGGGTTGGTGCCTAATCATCATTTTATACTACACCTTCTCCATGATTTCAATCCTTGAATTGTATAACTCTAACATTTCACGTCAAAATCCCAAAGCTCTTGAATTGTATAACTGTAACATTTTCACGTCAAAAAGCTTCAGCAAAGTTCATGGATTGCAATAGCAACATATTGCTTCAAAATATTTCGTACAGGGACCATTTTTACTATATAGCGTGAGATTTTACGATTCTAAGGGAGTACGGTGCAATCTTTCTCAAAGAATATCATAAGGATTTTCCCCTACTTCGATATGCCATTACATGTTGTCGCAAAAGACATGTGTTAGAGGGATTGTCAAGAGAATCGGTTCAGGTATGTTAAGGTTATCCCTTCTTTCCTTTTGGCATGATCTATACGAAACGAGCAAATGCACAATTTTCATAAATGACTCTATTCATAGAAATATTAGGGGTGTCTATATTCTTGATTTTCCATGTGAATTATTATTATATCTTCTGTTCATGAGTCTCAGAAAAATACATATTTGATAAAATTTATCCGACAGGCATATTATTTTTATGACATTCCGAAAAAATCTTATTAACGTATTTCTTATGCATTTATACATGTACATTGACCCATGACCAGATGGCATTATATACGCGTATATTATATGTATATGGGGTATGAGAAAAGGTTACGGCATTATATACGCACCACCACCTGATCAGCTGGTATACGTTGATAATTTGCCCACAGTGGCCGAAATGAAATGATGGGATGCCCTTAGAGGCTTCATGATGTTATGAACGTATATACCAATGCATGATATGACATTTATACGCATATGCATGACATTATAAAAATAAAATGATTCACAGTGCTATGCAGACGTACATGTCGAGTCTTTTACTCAATGTTTCTCTCATGTCTATTATTTACTGAATTTCATTCCTTACATACTCGGTACATTATTTGTACTGACATTCCTTTTGCCTGGGGACGCTGCGTTTCATGCCCGCAAGTCTCGATAGACAGGTCGAGAGTCCTCTAAGTAGGCGATCAGCTCGGCGAAAGATGTTGGTGCACTCTATTTGTTCCGGAGTTGCTTATGTGGTCAGTATGATTAGAACATGTACTGATTAGTATGGCGGGGCCCTGTCCTGACCTTTATAAAACTTATGTACTCTTAGAGGCTTGTAGACAGATGTCGTATACGTGAAAGATTATATACGAGTACTTGTATGGCCTTGTCGGCCTATGTTTTTAGTTTATAAATGATCATGTTAGCCTATTAGGCTCGTATGTTACGTGTATATGATGACGTAATAATAAAGATACGTTACGTTGGTACTCGGTTGAGTAAGGTACCGGGTGACCGTCGCAGCCCATCGGTTTGGGTCATGACATCCATCTTGTCAAGCTAGTGTCAAAGTGCGGACCGCACACATAATTGTGCGGCCGCAGAATCTCCGCAGGGGCAATTTTGTCCAATAATTTTAGTTGGGTATAAATAGCTCTTTTTGTTAAATTTAGGTTAAGCTGAGAACACCTGAGAATAGATAGCCATTTTCTTTACTGGTTTGGGTAACTTTGTAATAGTTTATCATTTTAACATTAGATTTTCTTCCCTTAATCGTCTATTATGAGTTTTATCTTAGTTTCTTCTTTAATTTCTTCATTTTCTATGAGTAGCTAAACCCTTAGCTAGGGTTGTGACCCAACCCTAGTATGGGTATTTAATGGATGATTGATTTAGGGCTTATTTATGATTGGGTATATAATATTTAGCCTAGTTCTAGCTTGAATTTGAGAATTGATGGTTGCAAACATTGATTCATGCCTAATTGACTTAGTCTCTACTTGAGAAAGAGAGACTAAGTCTAGGAAAACTTGGCTAACAAGAAATTGGGGTGAACTCAAGAAATTGATAGCCCTAATTAAAGGGTCGAATCTAGAGATAGTAAAACCTGACTTGAGCATCTATCACTTATTTTGTGAAATACCCATTTGGACCTGAGAAAGCCAAATTGGGCAAAATCACTCAAACTACCGAGAGGTATAGAGTGAGTAATCGCGTGTAATTGCTATATTATATCCCGACCAACCAAACATACCCTAAAGCTCTCAATCTGTTAGGTAACCAACTAGGTAGAAGTTACAACCCTAAATCTTTTATAACCTAAAAAACAATAATACCTAAAACATTGTCTCTTAGAATTATAATTACGGCATTAGCATAAGATTTAGGAGTAGAAAAGAAACAACTGAATATGTGGAAGTACAATCTTGGGCACGTTATATACTTAGACTAGGTATATACCTAATCCAACATAAAGCTCTCTGTGGAATCGACCCCGACTCGCGTTGGGTATTTATAATTGCATCGTCTGCCTCACAATCCCAATTAGTGGTGTGAGTTTGGGCGACATCAATTTTTGGCGTCGTTGCCGGGGAGCTAAAACGGATTTAGCTATATATTTAGTTTTGTATGTGATTTGTTTTCTTTTCCTTCCGAGTTACTAACCTTTTTGTGAATCAATTGTAGATACAACAATGGCTCTCAATAATGATCCTCTCGGAAATGTGCCTTTGGGGGATGTGGACGTGGAAGATGACCCAGTTGAGGAGGTTTCTCTTGAGCCTCAAGCAAATAGACGAGGTCGACCGCCTCAAGACAACATTCCCGTTCCACCCCCAAATCCACCAAGAGCGGCTCCACACTGGGTGTTGCCGAATGAAGGGTACGCAAGTGCCATAGTCCCGCCCCGCATTAGGGCGAGCAACTTTTGAATCACAAATGTTATGCTCACATTGCTTGAGCAACGGGGATTCTTCACCGGGGTTCCGAACCAAAATGCGTACAAACACTTGAAAGGATTTGTGGATACTTGCTGGGGGAGTAAACAAACCAACGTCTCCGAGGATGCTCTAAGGTTGAGGCTATTTCCCTTCTCTCTACGGGGGAAAGCCATGGACTGGTTAGAAAGATTGTCAAACCATTTTATCCATACATGGTATGAATTGGAGGAAACGTTCATTGCCAAGTTATTTTCTCCCGGGCATATGGCTACTCTTAGAGACGAGATTCTAGCATTCAAACAAGAATCCAATGAGCCTTTGCACGAGATATGGGAAAGGTACCACACTATGGTGAAAGAGTGACTGAATAATGACATGACTGAGGCTATGATTCAACAAACCTTCTACAGGGGGATCAATACTACCAATCAATACATGGTCAATCAACTTGCCGGTGGAAATTTCATGACAATACCATATGTCGAAGCTTGTGAAATCTTAGATGAAATGGCGGATACTTCATCGGCATGGCAAAGTTGAGCAAATGTTCCTCAAGGTGATCCAAATGTGATTTACCTACACAAAGAATTACATGATCATGGGCAAGCAATTGCCGAGTTGACCACTACAATGAATCAATTGGCCAAAGCTCAACTTCAACAGGTTTAAGGTCCTAAGCAAGTAAATGCAATGGAAGGTGTCAATATGATGATGAACAAGCGAAGGCAAAAGGGTCAACAAGTGCAAAATCGTGTAGAACAATTTGTGCAAGATGATAGTGGGTTTGACCAAGACGAATCATACAATGAGCAAGAGGAAGAAGCTCAATATGTGAATAACTACCAAGGGCAAAGGAACAACTCTCAGGGCCCGAATCAACAACAATGACAATCTCAAGGAAATCAAGGAAATTGGAACAATCAAAACCACCAAGGCAATTGGAGTGGTGGTACCAACAATCAAGGTAATTGAAACAATAACAATAATCAAGGCAATTGGAAAAATCAAGGCAACCAAGGCAATTGGGGTGGCAACAATCAAGATATTGGGGAGGCAACAACCAAGGGGGTTGGAAATATAACCAAGGGAATCGGGGGCCGGGCTTTCAAAGACCTCTGATGTATCAACAACCAAACAACTCTCCTTCTTATCCATCTCAAGGTTCTAGTTCTTCCAACAATGAGATGGGACGGATTGAAAATATGTTCAAACAAATGATGGAGAAAAACGCTGACTCTGATGATCAATTAGCCTCTCAAAACACTTCAATCCACAATTTGGAAGTTCAATTGGGGAAAATCTAGCAAGCTTTAAACACTCGTCCTAAGGGGGCATTACCTAGTGATACGGTGGTGAACCCGAAGGGTGGGAACAACACAGGACATGTCATGGCTGTAATAACAAGGAGTGGAAGAGGTGGAGATACAACCACCTCAAATCAAAGAAGAATTCTGGATGATGATGTAGTGGTTCAAGAAGATGAGATTCCAAGCAATGTGGTTCAAGCTAATGAAGAAGTGAGAATTGATATTGATGAGAGTGTGAAGGAGACCCAAGAAGAAGTGAACCCATCTAGGGAACACGTGATTGACATATCGGAATCGATAGTGCCAAAGGCCAAGGCACCAATGCCAAGGCCTCCTCCTCCATACCCTCAAAGGACTCGCCAAGCAAAATAGTGAGAACCAATTCAAGAAGTTTATGGACATGATGAAGAGATTATCCATTAATGTGCCATTAGTTGAGGTATTGGAACATATGCCCGGTTATGCAAAGTTCATGAAGGATTTGGTAACAAAGAAAAGATCAATGAATTATGAGACTATCAAGATGACACATCAAGTGAGTGCTATTGTGCACTCAATGGCTCCAAAATTGAAAGATCCCGGCGCTTTCACAATCCCTTGCACTATTGGAAGTGCCGACTGTGCCAAAGCTCTATGTGATCTAGGGGCGAGTATCAACTTGATACCCTACTCGCTATTTAAAACTTTGGGAATTGGGCAACCAAGACCCACATCTATGAGGTTACAAATGGCGGATCATACTATGAAGAGACCATTGGGTATTATTGATGATGTGTTGGTTCGTGTTGATAAGTTCATCCTCCCGGCGGACTTTGTGATTCTTGATTGCGAAGTGGACTATGAGGTGCCTATTATCTTGGGTATACCTTTCCTTGCTACGGGGAAGGCTCTTGTTGATGTGGAAGCCGGTGAGCTCACCTTCCGGGTGGGTGATGAAAAGGTGATTTTCCATGTACGCAAATCTATGAGGCAACCGAATAGCAATGAAGTTTGTTAGTTTGTGGACTTAGTGACCGAGGTGATTGTTGATAATGCTAGTGCCATGATGAATGTTGATGACACTTTGGAAGCTGCATTTCTTAATCATGATGATGATGAGAAGGAAGGCTTTGTGGAATGTGTAAATGCATTACAAGGAATGGGGTCGTATACTTATGAACCCCAAAAACTGTCCTTAGATCTTGAAAACCGGAAGACACCTCCAACAAAGCCCTCAATCGAGGAGCCTCCCACTTTAGAGTTAAAGCCATTGCCTTCACATCTCAGGTATAAGTTTCTTGGCCCATGTTCTACTTTACATGTTATTCTTTCCTCTTACTTGACTAACGTGCAAGTAGATTCTACTTTGGCGGTGCTTCAAAAGAGGAAGAAAGCTATAGGATGGACACTGGCGGATATTCGGGGTATAAGCCCTGCCTTTTGCATGCACAAGATTATTTTGGAGGAGGATGCAAAATCCTCCATTGAACATCAAAGAAGATTAAATGAAGCAATGCAAGAGGTGGTGAAGAAAGAGATCATAAAATGGTTGGATGCCGGGGTTATTTACCCCATTTCCGATAGCTCGTGGACCTCTCCGGTGCAATGTGTCCCAAAGAAAGGGGGCATGACTGTGGTAACAAATGACAAGAACGAGTTGATCCCTACAAGAACTGTCACCTGGTGGAGAGTTTGCATGGACTATAGGAAGCTCAACAAAGTCACTCGGAAAGATCATTTTCCGCTTCCATTTCTTGATCAAATGCTTGATAGGTTGGCCGGACGAGCTTTTTATTATTTCCTTGATGGATATTCCGGCTATAATCAAATTCTTATTGCTCCTGAGGACCAAGAGAATACTACTTCTACTTGTCCCTATGGTACTTTCGCATTCTCGCGGATGCCATTTGGGTTATGCAATGCACTGGCAACTTTTCAACGGTGTATGATGGCCATCTTTACCGACATGGTGGAGGATTTTCTTGAGGTCTTTATGGATGATTTCTCTGTGGTTGGGAATTCCTTCAATGAGTACTTGAACAACTTGGATAAGGTCTTGGCAAGATGTGAGGAGGCAAACTTGGTTTTGAATTGGGAGAAATGTCACTTCATGTTCGAAGAAGGCATAGTCCTCGGCCACAAAATTTCAAAGCATGGTATTGAGGTCGACAAGGCCAAAATTGAGGTGATCTCCAAACTCCCTCCCCTACATCCATGAAGGGAGTTAGGAGCTTCTTGGGTCATGTGGGGTTCTATCGCCGATTCATCAAGGACTTTTCTAAGGTGGTGAACCCCTTGTGTAAACTTTTGGAGAAGGATGCCAAGTTCCATTTCAACAAGGATTGTATGAAGGCATTCGAATTGCTCAAGTTCAAGTTGACTACTACTCTCATTATCATCGCACCGGATTGGAGCTTGCCTTTTGAGCTCATATATGACGCAAGTGATGTGGCGGTCGGAGCATTTTTGGGGCAACGTATTAACAAAATCTTTCATCCGGTCTACTATGCTAGTAAGACCATGAATGATGCCCAAGTCAACTACACACTGACCAAAAAAGACCTCCTTGTTATTGTCTTTTCTATGGAGAAGTTCTGCCCGTATTTGATGGGTACAAAGGTGATTGTACACACCGACCATGCGGCGCTTCGATATTTGATGAGCAAGAAAGATTAATGCGGTGGGTGCTTCTATTACAAGATTTTGATCTAGAGATTCAAGACCGCAAGGGTAGTGAAAACCAAGTGGCGGACCACTTGTCTCGTTTGGAGAAGGAAGGGAGGCCACATGATGGCCTTGAGATAAATGATTCCTTCCCCGACGAGTAACTTCTAGCCATTTCAATGATCGGGATGCCATGGTTCGCCTACTTAGCCAATTATCTTATGAGTGGTATTGTACCGAATGAGTTCTCTTCAAACCAAAGAAAGATGCTCAAACGGGATTGCCTTGACTATTATTGGGATGAGCCGTATCTCTTCCGAATTTGTACTGATGGTGTGATTCGACGATGTGTACCACAGGAGGAACAAAGGAAAATTCTTGAGGCTTGCCACTCTTCACCATATGGTGGTCACCATGGTGGAGCTAGAACGACAACAAAAGTATTAAGTTGTGGATTCTATTGGCCTACTCTTTACAAGGACGCTAGCGATCTCGTCAAGCATTGTGGTTAATGTCAAAGGGCCGGTGGAATTTCTAAGAAGAATGAGATTCCCCTCACTACCATCTTGGAGATTGACATTTTTGATGTGTGGGGCATTGATTTCATGGGTCCGTTTGTGAGCTCATGTGGGAACACTTACATATTGGTAGTTGTGGATTATGTGTCAATGTGGGTTGAAGTCGTGGCTTTACCCAACAATGAAGCTCGAAGTGTGGTGGCATTTTTGAAAAAGAACATCTTTACCAGATTTGGTACTCCAAGGGCCATTATTATTGATGAGGGATCGCACTTTTGTAACAAAGCTTTTGGTACCTTACTCACAAAGTATGGTGTCACTCACAAAGTGTCGACTCCCTATCATCCTCAAGCAAGTGGGCAAGTCGAAGTCTCCAACCAGGAGATCAAGAATATTTTGTCAAAGACTGTGAACGCCAACCGGAAAGATTGGTCAAAGAAACTTGATGATGCTCTTTGGGCTTATAGGACGGCTTACAAAACACCGATTAGTATGTCTCCATATCGGTTAGTATTCGGGAAAGCTTGTCACCTACCGGTGAAACTTGAGCACAAGGCTATGTGGGCATTGAAGAAGCCTAATCTTGAATAGGATGTCGCCGCCAACTTAAGGGTGGCACAATTGAATGAGCTTGTTGAATTCGGGTACCATGCATATTCAAGTTCGTCCTTATGCAAGGACAAGATGAAGTACCTCCATGACAAGTACATCCAAAACAAGGAGTTTAAAGAAGGTGATCTTGTGTTATTGTTCAATTCTCGGTTACGGACGTTTCCAGGCAAGTTGAAGTCTAAATGGAGTGGCCCATTTGAAGTGGTAAATGTAATCCCTTTGGTGCTTTGGACTTGAAGAATAAAAATGATAAGGTGTTTAGAGTCAATGGGTACCGGGTAAAACACTGTCTTGGAAAGGTTGATAATGGCCACATCGTGGCGGTTCTTCATTTCAAATGATTGGTAATTTGCATCGTGTCGCGACGTTAAATCAGGCGCTTCTTGAGAGGCAACCCATGTGACTTTTTCTTTTTCTTTTTCATTAGATAGGCTTTGTTTTGTGCTAACTAGTTTTGAAGTGTATGCAGGAATCGATCTGCATTGCAGGGCCTATGTCATAATTGGCTAAATGTTGAAAAAGTGCAGACCACACATTAATTGTGCGGAACGCACAATTCTAAAGGCAGCAGCAGAAATCACTCTACGGCCGCATAATTTTATGTGCGTTCGCACAACTGAAAGACCAAAATTGCAAGTTCTCTAAAGTTGGCCTGTCAAAATTCATAGCCAATCTATGGCCGCACACAAAATTATGCAGTTCACACAAATTCTGTGGCCGCACTCACTTTTGTGCGGACCGCAGAGTTGTATCAAGGTCCAGGTAAAGAGTGCGGTCCGCACTCAAAATTGTGCAGCCGCACTCACCTTAGGTTTGGGGTGACTTGGTCAACCTATAAATAGAACCTCAATGCATTATTCACAATTTTACAGACTCTGAGTTCTTGAACCCTAAGTAAACACAGTGCACGTTCAATTAGTTCACAATCTTCCTTCATTTCATCAGTGTAGATTCTTACCTGCATCCTTCATAACTGGTATGTTCATTACTTCTTTAGATTCTTCAATTTCTTTTAGTTTTTGTTCTTTTGTGGAAGAGTTATTTTTAGACCTAAAATGTCAATTGTTAGTCATGTGTGCTTAAAATCATGTGGGTAATATCATATATGTTCATTGGGGCCTGGGTAGATCATTAATCATGTTTAATTGCAAATACCATGTCTAAATTGTGCAAAACTTGCAAAACACAGAGTCAGTGCTGCGTAATTTCAAATTGTGCGGCCGCACACAAATTTGTGCGGTTCGCATATCTTAAACTTAGGGCTAAAATATTGCATGAAAAGTGCGGACCGCACTCAAAATTGTGCGGTCAACAGAAAAATTATGCGGCCGCAGAAAAATGTGTGTGACCGCACTTTGGAACTTCAGATAATTAGTGTTATGGAATTAGGATTATGTGGCCGCACTCAAAATTGTGTGGTCCGCACTTCAGGATGTGCGACTGCACTTCAACATTTTGTGGTCCGCACATGGCAGTCTGCGGCCGCACTCAAAATTGTGTGGTCCAAACTGCCTCTTCTGCAGTCTGTTTTCCTGCAACTATTATGCATCTGTGTACACTGTTTTGCGCTCTAACTGACTTATGTACCTCATATTGCAGACAATGATTCGTTCACAAAGTAGAGGAGATACATCTAAAGGGAGAGGTGAACCCTCCCGAGGCCGGGGCAAAGTTACTCTACCTTTGGGGGTGCAAAAGAAAACTGACAAAAAAGCAAACCTCGGGGAGAGGCAGGGCCACAGAGCCTTCTGAATCAAGCTTATATGTCCCGTCTAGGGAAGCCTCCAAAGGTCACTCAATGGGAGAACATCCTGAGGCCCAGTCCCAACCATCACACTTCCCAGGGAGATACCAATTCCGGGACGAACCCTCCACCTCAGCAAGATCTTCTGAGGGTTCCGATGCCGGTAGCCAGGGTTCAGAGCCCTCCTCTACACTTACTCCTTCGGCAACAGTGGCAATAGATGATGATGATGTCCCGGATGATGGTAGAGGAGGTGACACTCGAGTGGGCGGCCTAGAGAGGTCGAAGAAGAAGAAAGCATGGGAGGATCGGTTTGTGAGTTTGAAGGCCTTCACAAGGTTCAGAGAGTGGTGGACCCAGAGATCTCTCACACTTGAGCGACAGTTCTTAATTAAGGATTTGGATATTCACAATACAATTGTCCTTAGATAGTTCTGGGAGTGCCAGAGGTAGATGTGATTCACCTACAGTGTCAAGGATGCCAAGGAGCACTGGGTACGATAATTCTATGCCACTGTGGCACACATCAAGAAGGGTACCAAAGTTACCAAAGTACGGAATTTGAAAGTTAGATTCGATCAGTGCACTCTGAACCAGTACTTGGGATTCGAGGAGTTAGAACCAGTCCAGTACTTGGAAAAGCTCTCTAAGGGTGATGCAGTTTGCCCGTGACTAGCAGAGATATTGGCAGCTTCAGGACCACCACCACCGTGGATCACAACGGGGGTTCCCATTGCTCGGGCCACCCTCAATTTTGAAGCAAAAGGGTGGCAAACTTTTGTGTGCAGCCGCTTATACCCGAGCCGGAAAGAAAACAATCTTCCCCTCCCCCGAGCAGTTTTGGTGGCATCCATTATGGACGGGTACCCAATAAATGTGTGTGCTATCATGTCGGTCAATATGTCATTGGTGGTCCAAAGAGGTGAAAGTTCCTATCCATATCCCAACACACTCACAGCATACCTCACGGATGCAAAGGTGGAGCCGAGGAGTTTTGATCAAAAGGTGCGGGCTAAATAGCCCTTCTCATGGTACTCTTTGCAAGGTCCGGGAAACCCAAAGTTTAAGGGTAAGGCAACTACCACCGGTGGCCAGTCTGATGAGCCAACGGTGGTGGTTACAGATTTAGCTGTTGATCCTTCTACAGCTGTCATGCCTTCCACAGCAACCGGTCCTTCCACTGAGATAGCTGACATGCCACCACCTCTACCTTCTAGACCATCTACATAAATGCCAGTGCCTGCCTCTTCCATATATCCACTCACTGCGCTGTGAGTCTCCTAAACATTGGCGAGTCTTAACAACTGGATGCAGACAGCTACTTCAAAGCTGTCTGACATATCCAATGTTGTTACAGCATAGTCCTCTACCCCAGCAGCACCTCAGGTACCTCCGTCAATGGAGAAAACTTTGAAGAAGATCTTGGAAAATCAGAAGACTATCATGGATACAGTGGTGGCGCACGGGAGAGCTATTGAGGAGTTAGGCAAACAGGTGAAGAAGATGCAAAAATCTCAGGCATCAAAGAAATCAGTGAAAAGATTGAGCACCAAGGTGTCCAAGCTTGCATCAGCTGGGGATATTCCCATTGACCTTCTGATGGAGACAGCACCAGCAGCACCAGTAGTTCCACCAGTACCTGAGGCATCATAGACAGCAGCTGGCCAGTCTGAGGAGTCGGACCCTGCTACCCACACCACTGAGGAGATGCTCTAGATGTTCTGCCACCCCATTATTCCCCGACCGAAGGATGATGAAATCCAGTTGGAGGATCAAGAGGGTGCTGATGATTCCATGCACACTGAGACCACATAGGGAGTTCTCTTCACTCTCTATCCTTATTTTTATTAAGCATTGAGGACAATGCTTATTTTTTTCAGGGGGGTGGTCTATTTTGGATAGTTTATTATGACATTGACATTGGCCTGTAATAACTTTAATACTCTTTTTCTTTTATCCTTATTCTCTCTTTCGTTATGTATATATTCCTCTCTTTCCCTTGATGTATATATTCATTTCCCCTCGGTTTGTATATTCATTTGTCTTACTTTAAGTAGTTTATTTTATAGCTTCTGTAGTTTGTTTTTCTTAGTAGTATAACTTCTTATATACTTTAATAGCTTCTTTTTGATTTGGTAGCTTCTTGTTATGTTTAAGTGAGCAATAAGCCTTTGGTTTTCTTAATGCCACGGTTCTTTCCAAAGGAGGGTTTTGTGTGAACCGGGTGGCTCTTCCCAATGATGGATGGCGTGACAACCTTCTTAAGGGATTGAGTCCGTTTTTTCATGTTTAGGTAAAAACAGTAGTAATGAATAAAAGGGTCTCAAGCATGCTTCACTTGGTACCAACACATTTACCTACAGCCTTATGGTTAAAAACAAGTTTTTGGCAGAAAATTGCTCTAGTTGTGACCTTTTGGCTCTTGTGTTGACTTGAGCATTCATCGAGTGGTTCAGTCGAGCCATTTATGATTTTCAATCTTAAATAGGGTTGTTGTGGGCCCTCGACTCCGTTCTCTTTATCAATCCAGCAGCGTGAGAGGTGAGATATTTAGTTGCAAGTCCAAAGTACCTGTGCTAATAGTCTAGAACTTGCCCCGAATATTTTTCTAGTCGAAATTCTAAGTTTGGCTTGGCTTGAAAAATGATTGTAGGCTCTCCTTGATCCAATTTGAAATCTTCCATAGCCTACCAATGTGATATCCCTAGTCAACCCATTTGACCCTAAGCCCTTTTTCATTTAATAACCACATTACAAGCATGTACCCGTTTGTAATGACCCTCTCTTGGCACCCGATCTTTCCTTGGCATTCTTGAGAAATAATTGGCTAAAACATAAGTTTGGGGGAGAGACGAGGAGTTTGAAAGTGATATAAAGGTACAAAGAAGAGGAAAGAAATGAATAAAAGGGAAGGCAAAGAAAAGAAAGAAAGAACAAAATAAAAAATGCCAAAAAGGAAGTGAATAAGGTAAAGAGTTAAAGGGATTCAAAGAAAAACAAGGATGAAAGGCATGGAGTAAACAAAAAAGGAGAAAATGAATATCATGACCAAGAAAGAGTGACGTTAAGTCTCTCTAGTCCCCTCGAGGAAAAAGAAAATGACTCAAAAAGTAGACAAAGTATGAGCCAAAAAGAGAAAATGGAGTGCATAAGGAAAGATGATATTCCAACAAATCCTACCTTAGTCCAAAAGCCTTAATTACATCCCGAAAACGCCCTACATGATTTCAAGTCGAGTGAGCTTACATTAGTGATGATTTACATGAGGGGCAAGCATA
Source organism: Nicotiana tabacum (assembly GCF_000715075.1). Taxonomy (NCBI): domain Eukaryota; kingdom Viridiplantae; phylum Streptophyta; class Magnoliopsida; order Solanales; family Solanaceae; genus Nicotiana; species Nicotiana tabacum. The sequence continues at coordinate 124,698,932 of NC_134102.1, read as the reverse complement.
TGGTACTTAGAGTCATACTTGTGACATTCTTTTGAGAGAGATGAGCGAACTTTTCACAAACCTTGAATTGAGTGATACATTCTAAAGTGAGATATGCTAACAGAGAGTAGAGGAGGGGGAGTTTGGGATCCACAATGACCTACATGAAAGAGCGAGCTTCCTTGATGAATAAAGTCAACTCTTGATGCTCTAATGTCACATTAGAACTATTGTACTTAAAAAGTTAAATCATTGCATTGTTGATAATTCATAAGTATTGTGGGTAATTGTTGGTCCCAATTGATGTGTGTTTGATTCAACTTAGGCCAGCTGAAATAGCTCTTTTCTTGTGGAGGTGGTAATTACCTTATTTGCTTAAGGACAAGCAAAAGCTTAAGTTTGGGGAAGTTGATAAGTAGGGATTTTAACTACTTATTTGCACTCTTTTACTTTTGTTTTAGCTCAAAATCTCTTAAAGGTATTCTCGAAAACTGATGAAATGTGCTTTCTTGCAGGAGTGTTGGAAAATGAGTCAAAGAGATGAAAATCAACTCAAGAAGGAGTAATTTTGGACAAGGACCAAAACAAAGCTAGAAGGGCAAAATGTAGACCGCACAATATTGAGTGCGGCCGCAGAACATGAGGAAGCCTCTGAAAATATTTCTATGCAAAGTGCGGACCGCACAATTATTGTGCGGCTGCAGAAGATGAGGTTCAGAGAGATGGATTCTGGGGTCATGAAGAAGTGCGGACCACACCATTATTGTGCGGACGCACTCAGAAATGTGCGGTCCGCAGAAGTCTTGCATGTCAAAGCTAAAATTCGAGAGTGCGGCCGCACTCAAAAATGTACGGACCGCGGAATTTGAAGAAGTGCGGCCGCAACCCAGAATTGTGTGGCTGCGGAAGTCCATCCTGTCAAGCTAGTATCAAAGTGCGGACCGCATACATAATTGTGCGGCCGCAGAATCTCTGCAGGGGCAATTTTATCCGATAATTTCAGCTTGGTATAAATAGCTCTTTTTGTCAAATTTAGGTTAAGCAGAGAACACCTGAGAAAAGATAGCCGTTTTTCTTTACTGTTTTGGGTAACTTTGTAATAGTTTAACATTTTAACATTAGATTTTCTTCCCTTAATCATCTATTATGAGTTTTATCTTAGTTTCTTCTTTAATATTTTTATTTTCTATGAGTAGCTAAACCCTTAGCTAGGGTTGTGACCCAACCCTAGTATGGGTACTTAATGGGTGATTGATTTAGGGCTTATTTATGATTGGGTATATGATATTTAGCCTAGTTCTTGCTTGAATTTGAGAATTGATGGTTGCAAACATTGACTCATGCCTAATTGACATAGTCTCTACTTGAGAAAGAGAGACTAAGTCTAGGAAAACTTGGCTAACAAGAAATTGGGGTGTCGAATCTGGAGATAGTAAGACCCGACTTGAGCATCTATCACTTGTTTTGTGAAATACCCATTTGGACTTGAGAACGCCAAATTGGGAAAAGTCACTCAAACTACCGAGAGGTATAGAGTGAGTAATCGCGTGTGATTGCTATATTGTATCCCAACCAACCAAACATGCCCTAAAGCTCTCAATCCGTTAGGTAACCAACTAGGTGGAAGTTACAACCCTAGATCTTTTATAACCTGAAAAACAACAATACCAAAAACATTGTCTCTTAGCTTTACAATTACAGCATTAGCATAAGATTTAGGAGTAGAAAAGAAACAACCTAATATGTGGAAGTACAATCTTGGGCACGGCATATACTTAGACTAGGTATATACCTAATCCAACATAAAACTCTCTGTTGAATCGACTCCGACTCGCATTGGGTATTTATAATTGCATTGACCGCCTTACAATCCTAATTAGTGGTGTGAGTTTGGGCGACATCAGGCATCACAATTCAAACCAAATGTACAGAAAGATAGATAGCATGTCATAGCCTAATATGCCAGCACCAAACATGTGACTAGATACCTCAGAGCAACTAAGTTTCTTCCTAACCTACTCCTAAAAAAATAAAGTACCCAGTTCGAGCTACACCCTTGGAAAAGAACCGGCGCCCAAAGAAAAACCAAGGGATACTACCTAACTATCCTAAAAAATATCTTTTTGGTGTTTTTAATCGGACTTTATCCCTCAGGAAAATTGTCCAACAGATCCATCGTCACGAAAAGTCTGAGCTTTTTTTAATTTTCTTTTTGTAGTTTCTTTTTCTTTTTTCTAAAACAAACTAGACTAAAAACTAGACTAAGTAAAAACTAACAAAAAGAAACAAATTGATACAATTTATACAATGTACATCACAAGAAGTAGTTCTCCTACCCCACACTTAGCATATGCATAGTCCTCGATGCATGTGAAAATGTAAAGCAGAGTAGGGTGAAAAGAAAACTCCCTGCTAGTCGGAGTCCTCCTCCCCAGCATGCCTGCCATTCGCAGCTACGGGCGCATCATCATCAGGTCCTAGAGGCACCAAAGCCATGGGCCTCATAACATCATCACCAATCTCATCCTCTGTGTCGGAGCCTTTGTGAGTATTCTCGTCCTTCGACGAGTGAATGGAGCTGCTAGGTGCAATCCCCAATATCTCTTTGGAAGAAGTAGACAAATCATTGCGTAAATGCATACGCTCCTCGTCTGATACACCCATCCTGCTCATGATTACATTTAAAGAGTTATAGAGATACCTATTGAAGTTCTAGTCTCTTTCATTCTGAGATGCTTGAGTGAGCTTAGACGTAGACCCAACAAAGATGTGATGTCCAACAGCCCTTTAGCAGCCTCCACCACCTCGTCGTATCCGGGGTATTCTGGCACCTCCCGGGAGAGCATATAATGCGTAAGCAAGTTGCCAAAGAAAAACCTCTTAATCTGCCGCCAAAATTATGTACGGGCCATCTCCCCCAGCATGATCGCACCCACATTAATGGATCTTCCAGTCATCAAAAAAAATATCACATACACTCGAGCTCGAGTGCATTCGCTGCTGTGTTCAACTGGCATGAGTTGGGCCTGCGCGAAATTCTGCCACACTTTGGTGGTCTTGTTGAAATCAGAGCAAACCATCTCAAGATGGATATCGCCCTTCTTTCTGGTTTACTTGGCATTTGAATCGACACCACAAAGAGTGTGACGTATCGTCGTGTAGCTTGGGCTTTTGACAAATTTTTGTAGCCTCCGCGGGTCAGAGTTCTCAACCCCCAAAAATTCACATAAGGCCCGCCTATTCAGTGGCATGTATTTTTTACGGACATGTGACCTGAACAAGTCTTCATTCTAATTAGCATACAGTTCTCGCACCATGCTCAAATTTTCATGGCCGGGGCATTCTAGGAATTTTTCCATGTTCAGTGAACGCAATCGGCCAAGCACGTCCGGGAAGTTCTTTTCTAAAGCTTTCACATTAATGCCATTTCGGATACGTACCGGTCATATGGCATGAAGTCCCTATGCCATGCGATAGCAGCATCACTTACTAGTTTCAAATGAGGCCCCGGATGCAATGGTGCCTGATGTGATCCTTCGGTAACTTGTTTCCCTTTAGCTTGCCTAGATGATCCTTCTCCATGCTTGCGCTTTTTAGGCGCGGGAGTAGTGGTTGAGGACTTTCCTACTCCCTTGCCCTTTGTTTGCACCATCACGAGCCATAACAACCTACAACACAAATAAGCATAAATGTTAGAACGAATCAAGAAATCCACCTAAGGTTATCGTACGAGTCAAAAATGACCCCACACTTAAAACCGAAGGCTCAATGTATTATACTCACAATTGTGGTTTAAAATGCACAAGTGTTGCACCACAAGTCAATGGGTACTCAAGACTTCCCCATGCCGCACAATAGCTAAAAAGCACTAACTATGCCACACAAACAAGTGATTGATCATGGCGAAGTGAATTAACCTCAATGCAAGCAAGTGGCATATGGTACCTAATTGTTTTTTACAACTACTACGCTAAATTAGCTAATCCTACAAAGTGCTACAACATATATAATATAGGATACATGGTGTGGGCGACATGTGTACATTGAAACCAAGCTCCCAAGTATGTAGAATCATTCCCAAACACCTCATACTTAGCCCGATATCACATACAACTACACTCGGTTACTCAGACTTCACCGGTGCACAAAATACTCATTCAAACATCTTAGCAAACACCTTGTGGGCATGAAGTGTGTGCAACTTAGTTTAACAATGGTGGAATATGGTGGCCCTCTCAAATTTCAACGAAGTAGAGGAAATTCTAGTTTACTACTCCATATACAATACAACCACAAACCAATTTCATCCCACATTCGGGCCACCCACCATAGAACAAGTCTTAAGAAGCAACTTAGGGTAAAATTTGGGGATTAGGGCATTTGGGAGGGGGAATATTTATTATCATCTACCAATTAAAATAACAAGAAGAAGAAGAAGAAGAAGAGGAACATACCTGTAGGATTTAGGATGAGAGCAAGAGAGAAGCTTGATCAATTTGAGAGAGAGAAGGGAGAAGAAGCGCGGCAGAAAAGAGCGTGAGAGAGAGATGGAGTAACGGGTGTTTGGGAGTGGGGGTGTTTATTTGAGTTATGTTTTAACTTGTGTTGGGGGTGGGTATGGGTTATAAGTTGGGTTTTAATTTTAGTATAGATGGGTATATGGGTCGGGTTCTATAGGTATGGGCATTAATTTAATAACAAAAAACAAAACAAAAACAAAAATAAAATTATAAAAAAAATTAAAACTCACCTACACACCCCAGCCCAGCGGCCCATGCTAGGCCTGGCGCTGAGGGGCTTCGACATACTGTAAAGGGCACCACATGTGCCGTGGAGCGCTGGCAGTGGCGCAGGAAATCTAATTTTTTTGATTTTTTTCTTTTTTTTGAAAAAACATCCTGACCCCCCGATCACTTTATATATCCAATTTACATGCCCCACGCCATTCTATCTATAATTTCTATATCTACAAATAAAAAAACTCTAGTCTACTCTAACTAAAAATTTAACACTAAACAATGAAAGTAATAAAAATTGGGTTGCCTCCCAACAAACGCCTGATTTAACGTCGTGGCACGACGCGTGGGCTCGCTTACTCATCAGCAAGTACTACTTTGGTCTTCTCACGATCAATGATTCCTCCCCAATAGTGCTTGACTCTGTGTCCATTCACTAAAAATTTCCTTTCACTATGTAAAGCGTGCAGCTCAATTGCACCATAAGAAGTGACTCTCACCGCCTCAAATGGACATGACTATCTCAATTTTAACTTCCCAAGAAACAACTTGAGCCTAGAATTTAACAATAATACCTATTAGCCTAGTTCGAAGTGACGTGGCTTGATACGTTTGTCATGCCATCTTTTTCGTTTTCTCTTTGAAAAGCTTAGCATTTTTATAAGAGTGCATCTTGAACTCATCTAACTCATTCAACTACAAGAGTTTCTTCTCGCCCGCGGCTTCAAGGTACATATTCAACTTTTTAATGCCCCAGTACGCCTTGTGTTGAAGTTCAACATGCAAGTGACATGCCTTCCCATAGACAAGCTTATACGGCGATGCCCCAATTGTTGTTTTGTATGCAGTTCTATATGCCCAAAAGGCATCATCTAACTTTGCAGCCCAATCCCTCCTATTCACACTCACCGTCTTCTCTAATATTTGCTTTATTTCTCTGTTAGACACCTCAGCTTGTCCACTTGTTTGCAGATGATATATCGTGGCAACTCTATGGCGGACTCCATATTTAGCTAGAAGGTTATTCAAAAACGATTGCAAAAATGAGTCCCTTCATCACTAATCAAGGCACGTAGAGTCCCAAACCTCGAGAATATGTTCTTTTTCACAAACGCAGCTACCACCATAGCATGATTTGTTGGCAATGCGATCGCCTCTACCCATTTTGACACGTAGTCAACTGCTAGCAAGATGTATTTGTTTCCTCTGGACAATGGGAATGGTCCCATAAAATCTATCCCCCACACATCAAAATCTCGACTTCCAAGATGCTATTCAAAAGCATTTTATGCCTCTTTGTGATTGTTCATGTTCTTTGACACTGGTCACACTTCTTAACAAATGCATGGGCATCCTTGAATAATATTGGCCAAAAGAACCCAGATTGTAATACCTTTGCAGCTGTCTTGTCCCCTCCATGATGGCCCCCATAAGGTGATGCATGACAATCATACAACACTAATTCCACCTCCTTTTCTTGAATGCATCTCCTCATCAACTGATCAGCATACTGCTTGTACAAGAATGGCTCATCCCAGTAGTAGAAGTTCACATCATGTAGAAACCTCTTTCTCGCTTCAGATTCAATTTCAGGAGGAAGTACCCCACTAACAAGATAATTCACATAGTCCGCGTACCATGAGGGAGGGTCTTGGGTGATAGTAAAAAGTTGCTCATCAGGAAATGCCTCTTTAATTTGTCCACCCTCCTCCACGTGGTCATGATTTTCCAGCCTTGATAGGTGGTCAGCTACTTGGTTTTCTGTGCCCTTCCGATCTTGTATTTTTACATCTAATTCCTGCAACAACAAGACCCAGCGCATCAATCGAGCCTTGGATTCCCATTTTGTAAATAGATACCTGATTGTTGCATGAACGGTATGGACTATGACTTTTGTGCCCACCAAGTATGCCCGAAATTTCTCAAAGGCCCACACAACGGCCAAAAATTCCTTTTCGGTGGTGGTGTAACTCAGTTGTGCATCATCAAGAGTCTTACTCGCATAGTAGATGGAATAAAACAACATGTCCTTCCTCTGGCCTAGCACTTCCCCAATAGCATGGTCACTTGCATCACATATGAGTTCAAATTGTAAGGACCAATCTGGTGCCGCAATAATGGGGGCAGCCACCAACTGCTTTTTGATCTCTTCAAATACCTTCAGGCAGGCTTCATCAAAATTGAAAGTTACATCCTTTTCAAGCAACCTGCATAAAGGAGTAGCAATTTTTGAAGAATCCTTAATAAAGCGTCTATAGAATCTCGCATTTCCCAAGAAACTCCGGACAACCTTCACAGAAATAGGTGGAGGCAATTTTTCAATCACCTCCACCTTCGCCTTATCAACTTCAATGTCGCTCATTGACATTCTGTGACCCAACACGATGCCTTCTTGCACCATAAAATGGCACTTTTCCCAATTCAACACTAGATTTGTTTCTTCATAACGGGCCAACACCTTGCTCAAATTCTTCAAACAATCATCATAAGAAGACCCAAAGACTGAAAAATCATCCATAAAGACTTCCACAAATATTTCCACCATATTGGTGAAAATAGCCATCATACACCTCTAGAAAGTGGCTGGTGCATTACAAAGATCAAACGGCATTTGCTTGAAGGAGAAAGTGCCATAAGGACAAGTAAAAGTGGTCTTCTCCTAATCATCTGGGCATATGACAATCTGGTTGTATGCCGAATAATCATCAAGGAAGCAATAATATTCATGCCCCGCCAATTTGTCCAACATTTGGTCAATGAATGGAAGTAGGAAGTGGTCCTTGCGGGTTGCTTTGTTGAGCCTTCTGTAATCAATGCAAACTCTCCACCCCGTCACGGTACAAGTAGGAATTATCTCATTTTTCTTATTCTCTACCACAATCATCCCCCCTTTTTGGGCACACATTGTACTGGGCTTAACCAGTTGCTGTCAGAGATAGGAAAGATGATACTTGCATCGAGCCGCTTAATTACTTCCTTCTTCACGACCTCTTTCATAATGGGATTTAATCTCCTTTGCTGCTCAACACTAGGGCGGTGTCCATCTTCCAGAAAGATTTTATGCATGCAAAATGATGGACTGATTCCCTTGATGTCAGCAATTGTCCACCCAATAGCCTTTTTATGCTCGCGAAGTACTCTGAGCATTTTTTCTTCTTGTACATTAGTCAAGCTGGATGAGATAATCATTGGAAATGTCTTAGATCCCCAAATAAGCGTAGCACAGATGCGCTGGAAGGGGCTTAAGTTCTAGCTTTGGAGCTTCTTCAATAGATGGCTTAGGAGGGGTCAGAGTGACAGGCATGTCCAACTTCTCAAATCTCCCAAACCCATGGACATAACTACAAGACATGTCGAGTACTTGCTCAATTTCTCTCATCATCTCATCTTCACTATCTTTTTCATCCCCAATCAAAGCTCGTTCAAGAGGATCTAAATGGCTCATATAAGGCACCAATGATATCACATCACTTTCCACCACAGAAATCATGGATAGCTCTTCATAGTGCGCTGGCAATCTGAGTGCTTTATACACATTGAATACCTCCACTCGATCAACTACTTTCATTGTCATCTTTCCTTAGCATACATCAATAATAGCTCGGCCCGTGGCTAAGAATGGACTGATACGCTCAAATTACACCTAAATAAATAGTGTAATACGGTCGATGTCAAATATAATAACTCAACTAGGTTGGGGTCGAATCCCACAGGGAATAGGTGAGAAAAGGTTACTTGAATAGTGTGAAACTTGACTTAAGTCGTAATCCTACTCCGTTAGCTTAAAAGAGAGTGTTGTAATAATGAGTTATCGAGAAAACTATTTTGTTATGAGAATGTAATTAATTTGATTAAGGAAACCAAGGTTGTGTCCCCATCAATGGAATGTAATGCTTTCGGTGTTAATATAATATATTCCTAATGGAAGGTGCTTTGATATGCAAATGGTTTCTAAATGACTACCCAATATTTTCCAATAGTTAGGTAGTATTTTCTCTTTATGATTTTCCCAAATATAAAAGAGTTACAATTAAGAACAACCAATTTATGCCAAATAGATCCCACTTATTCCTAAGAGATTCTATTAAACAAGGTTTAAAGCCTTGAGTTTTTGCTATTCAATTCTACCAAACCCTAACTCACTTTTCCAAGTAAAGATAGAATGAAATGGCATTAGTCAATGTTTGCAACCACCAACGTTAAATGAAGCATGAGAAATGAATAAATACCAACCAACCATTATATATATATTCAATGGTAAACACCCATTAACATTACACCCATTTAGGGCCTACAACCTTAGTATTTAAAACTAGCTACTCATACTAGAATCCAAGAACAAAGCAATGAATGAAGTCATAAAGCTTACAAAGATACAAGATTCTTTCTTCAAAGCTTCCAAAACAATGGTGTATACAATGCTCTAAAAGTAGCCTCTTTTTCAGACAAGATGTCCCACCAAAACCCTAGTTATTCTATTTATAATGGGCTAAAAAAAATCGGGGTCAAAATATGGCAAAAATACCCCTGCAGAGCACATCTGCGACCGTAGAATGGGTCGCAGATCACATTCGCAGTCCGCATAAATGCAAATCCACCACATAGTTGCACGCCCAACTGCCCAGTTGTTCATCGCAGATCCGCTATGCGGTCCACGTGTTGATTATATGATCGCAGACTATACCGCAAAAGTGATCTCGCAGAACCCTTTCTTGCACTTGTGCGGTCATTATGCGGCCTGCACAAGCATTATGCGACCGCATAATAGACCGCATACTCCTCTCTTAGAAACTAGAACAGTTGTTTCATTCTGCGGTTGGTTTGCGGCCCGCATATCACTTTTACAGTTGCAAACCTGCCGCATTTCTGCCCTTCTATGGGTTTTTGTCATCTTTTCCTTGTTCTTGGTTCTTCAAGTCTGGTATACTGCACAACACCAAAACTACATAAGAAATAACTAAAAATACTTTAAAAGGCGAGCGAAAGTCTATGTAATTAGTACCAAAAGTGCCAAAATTCTACGGCACATCAACACCCAACTTAGACTCTTGCTTGTCCTCAAGCAACTTTAAAAAAGGCATCCTATCATATACTAATCTATTTCGGACAGATCACAAAATAGCATTGACTGTAGATGGTGCTGACTGTCAGTTAACAAGCATGTAACTTCTTTTATTCACCCTTCGTGGAAGACAACGATCATTTAGCACTTCGAATAATTAACTTGTAAACTTTGAGCCTCAAGCAAACTAACAGAGTGCTACCCACAGCTAAGTGTGCACTTGTATCCTACTTCAAGAACCTAACTTCTGCTAAATCTTGAAATTTATGCGTGCTCACAACAAAGAAAATCCCCAACTCACAAATATGTACACGGGATACAATCAAACACTATTGCACTTAGAAAGAAGGCTAACTGTTATAAGTATCAGTACATATGCTTGCCCTAGTTTTAACTCACAGCTATCTCAGGAATAATTGGTTGTAGATCACAAAGGACTTTTCACGGGTTGTAGTGTAGGATTCGGGACGGGTTGGACGAATATTTGGGAATGTAGTAGTTGTACCCTCCTTGAACTCTACATACACTTTGCTTCTTTATCACATAGTACTTATTGACCTCGAGTTACTAACATAGAATCACCTTAACGTATTTCTTCAGCTTTCACAAGACACCAGTTTTCTCCAATTATTTTTTTATATATATACAGATGTTTTTCTTTTGTTTTTCCTTTGGAGCTTGAATATCTTCATATACACCACTTTGAGGTTTTTACTTCTACATACAATGAGCAACCTTACCAATCTCCAATTAATACTAACACCCCAACTTAGGCTTTTAGCCTCATTCTTAATCGTTCAAGGAAGGATGGGTTCAAAGAGGGAACTATTTCACAAAGGGGTAAAGGTTTGTAATGTAGTGGCCAAGTAAAAGGTTGAAGGCTCAACGGGGGTAACTAGAATAATCGATGTACCAGGGAGGTCAATTTGGTCAAAAATTAGTTAGTAATCACAAAGAGAGCCTAAGATCATTTCAACACCCAATAATTAACCTGAGAATTGCATTAAGAAACCAACCGGGCAAGTTATAGATATCACAAGTTAAGCACATACATTATTTATATGAATCCTCTCACTCACAACGCATGAACTATTCGACTCGGTATAATTTCAGCCCTCAACTGAATACAATAAAACTCAAAGTTTCATCACATGATATTTGAGATTCTAAGTAAGCACAAAGTCAAAGAGGGAGCCTCGATTTCACAAGAATAACTAACCGTTTATTTATAAAATTAAAAGGGTGCAATTTATTCAACAAAAACTTATCCCATGCTTGAAGCTAGAATAAAAACACCAAACAAGTCAAAACGTTTTGTGCTACCGCCACGGTTCTACTATTACACCCTAGAAAAAGAACCCAACGAAGAAAAACCAAAGGGAATTCATTGTTATATACAAACCTACACTTATCAAAGTAAAGAGTTTATATACAAGTTTCAAACAAATATTTTACTACCCCACACTCCCAACTCAAGAGCATGCATTGTCCCCAATGCATTGAGAAAGTAAGAGTAAAGTTTAGGGGCTTCCTGGGGTGCACTAGGCGCTTAGAGGGGATGGAACATCTGAGGCAGTTATGGGGTCGGAGGCTGACACTGTGGAAGCAACGGGTGGAACCTCAAACTGTGTAGTGGTGCCTGAGACCAGAATAGGAAGCTCCACCTGCTGTGAAGCTGGGTCTGGGACCTGGGAGCTACTAGACTCCTCCAGTGATGACTGTGTGGTCGTGGGAGTGGCTTTGGCGACCATATCTGCAAGGGAATGTGAAATGGCTGTCTGCACTTCTGCTTCCTCCTCATCCAGTGTATCTGTAAAGACAACAATTTGTTTGCCTCTGTTGTCCCGTTGATCATCATTCTCCTCAAGCAAGCCCTCCTCATCAGTTTCCCCTCAGACCCTCCGGACTCCTCGTCTGAATGAGTATCAATGTTCACAACGGAGTCCGGAGCTTATAAAGCCTCAGTACCATGGGCCACCGGAGCTGTCATGACGTTTTTGAAGTCAAGGTCAAGGCTCAGAAGGTGGGAGGTACCGGTGCCCTGCTCCCCTTCATCCTGAAGGAGTGAGGTCAAATCAAACTCCAGATTCTACATCTTGTGCAGCTCTAACTTTAGCTCAGCTACATCTTTTTGGAGTTGAGGCATGTCTCCAGCTTCGCCTCGTTCGACCCTCTCAAGGCGCACTTCAAAGTGCTTGAGTCGATCTTCATAAGATTGATACTGTTTTTGAAGAACACTCACTGAGGTTTGGATAGGGGCCAGTGCTTGCCGAATGAGAGCTGGAAGTTCCTTCGTCAATCTGTCTACTTTGGCATTGGCATGTTGTGCCAGTAGACCAAGCTTTGAGAGTGCAGGCAATGAGGCAGGTGGTTGCGTAGTGGCTGGTTTGGTAGTGGATGTGGACGTGGCTGGTGCGAAAGGAGTGTCAGGCACTGATGAAATAGCAAGTGTTGTTGAGGCTGGAGGAGGAATGAGTGAAGGCTCTGGTGGATTTTCTCTCACTTTTTCTGCAGCATCATTGATTCGTGTGATGTCAATATCTTGAACAGCTTTTTCGATGCGGTCATGTTTGGGGATAGGAGGAACTTTCCCAACTTTACACAAAGCATGGTCAAGCATGGGAAGGGGAGAGATGTTTCTTTCTGGTTTACCCAGATCCCAATCTCACGGAATATAATCTCTCCCACATCAACTTTGATACCTGACATGATGAATGCAATGAGGATTGCCTTCTCGATACTTATGTCGGTTTCATTTCTTGAGGGAATTAGACGAGAGCATACCAAACTGAGCCAATTCCGGCCTTCTTGGGTGAGATCCCTCTTGAGAATCTTTTGGCACGGAGCGATCCAGGATGGAGTTCCTTTGGCTATGACTGAGGCAACCCAAGCATGCGTGGATTCCTTATTAGCCATATTTGCATCATATTCGGTCGTGCCTGGATCCCAATCCTCAAAATATATAACATTGATCGACGAGGCATCACAGAGTAATTGAACCCCTCAAACTAGGACAGATTGCAAGAATATATGGTTTTGCTTCTGTTCAGCATTCCTGGAGGCAGCATATGCAACATAGAATTCTCGAACGAGCGTCTTATTGTACTCCCCCGGAACCTGAGTGAAGAACTCCCATTTCCTATTATTAATATTTTCTAGCACATGAGGGTAGTATTCTTCAAGGATTCTTCTCTTTGCTAAGCCATCTCTGTATAGGTTCCAAGAGTCGGAAACCCCAAACCTGAGATCTTCACCACCTTTTCGGCGTGCTTCAACATGGAGGTCAACGGGTGGCACAAGATCAGTCTGTGCTTCCTCCTCTTCAGACTGGGAGAAATTCTTAGATATACTTCTCGCTTTGTCAGGCCGCATGCGTTTGGATTGATGTGCTTGTTAGCTCAGAGCTGCAGCCCGTTTCTTTCCTCGAGCGGGAGGTTGTAGCGATGCTAGTGATTTCTTTGGTGCCATTCCTTTCAATTCATCAATGAGTGAGTATGTGATATGGCATGGGAAACATATTGAGAACAAATAAAAGTATCAAGGAGTATCATTAGCGAAACGAGGAAGGGTGGGTCGTAAGGCCCACACCGGAAACTACATGTTCCAGGAGTTGATTGTGATTATTCTGCTTATTTGGGATGAGTTTAACGTATTGAGATTATTACCCTTGATTGGGATGAGATTGTTGATAGCCCTGGATTTGATGTTGACTCACACGGCATATGTGGGGAGACGACCTAGCCAACCGCACAAGTTCTTTTTAGAAAACTACCTAGGGCACAAAATATGATGACTTGGTGGACCGCAAACCAGTTATGTGGACCGCAAAGATCATCGTCCTTTGTCAAAATAAAAGTCTTCCCACTCAGTCTCAAATACAGGGTTTTCTAGTAGCTACACTCAGTCAGTGCACACCTATTAAGACAAAATGTAAGAAAAATGCTACAACTCTCCAATCCCTGTTCTTCTACTCCTACTCTGTAGATTAAATCCCCAAATTCCAATTTACCCACAGCATAAAAAAAATTCAATGATGATTTTCAGCTCAATCACGCACACAGGAACACCCATAGCAAGGGATTGAGAAGAAGGGGGGAGGGAAATGAAAGCCCATGGTATTCTTCAATTTGATCAAGCAAGATAAAGGGTAAAATTGTACATACCAGATAGCCGAGGATTCGAAGATTTTGATCTAAAGCACGAACCAGGTGAGCCCTTCCTTTTTGAATTCCTTTTTCTTTTTGTGATTTTGTGTTGTTGGTTCAACGTTTTTGTTTTTTTTCTTTGCTTTTGTGTTATACGGTGCTCGTGTGTGTGAGAGTGTAAATGAACGACGGAAATGCGGAGTGAGGGATTTAGGGTTTTAATACCTGGAAGGTTCGCGGTGAGAAAGTACATCGCATAACACATTATGCGGTTGCATATGTGTTATGTGATGAGTTAGTGACTAAGTGAGGCAAACCAGCTTTGCGATCGGTTCTGCGTTCGCATAATAGTTATGCGGGCCGCAGACAGCAAAATCTCACCACATTTTTTAAGGCCCAGATTGCATTTGCTTCTGATTGTGTCTGTGATCATTATGCGGTCCACATATTCATTATGCGACCGCATATGTTGCCGCAGACCATAGGGCTTGCTTTCCTTCATTTTCCTCTGCACTTGCATCCTGTTTCATTGTATTTTGGGTTACCTGCATTCTAACACACACGTCTAACTGCTCAACACTAACAACTAAACATACAGAAATTAAAATTTAACCAAAAAGTGTTACCACACATGGGTTGCTTCCCAAGAAGCATTTGATTTAACATCGCGACACGACGATGTTGTCCCTATTTTGACTAATCAGTGGTGGGGGTTGGTGTAGGACTATCCTTGAGTGCGAATTGTTCTACCAAGTGCCTTTCTCCTTTGGTTCCGAGGTAATGCTTGACCCTTTGGCCATAAACTTTAAAAGTTTGAGTCCCGTCCTCAGACTCCAATTCAATAGCGCCATAGGGAGACACATTCACAACTTTGAACGGGCCAGATCATTTGGATTTGAGTTTGCCCGGAAATAACTTGAGTCTTGAGTTGAAGAGTAATACCAAGTCACCGAATTTGAATTCCCACTTCAAAATCTTCTTGTCATGAACAAACTTCATTTTTTCCTTATACATGGTTGCACTCTCATAGGCATGAAGACGGAATTCTTCCATCTCGTTGAGTTGTATCATTCTTAAATTAGCAGCTTTGGCCCAGCCAAGATTTAACTTTTTCAATGCCCACATAGCTTTGTGTTCAAGCTCCACTGGCAAGTGACACGCCTTACAAAAAATCAACCGGTATGTGAGGTACCAATGGGAGTCTTAAATGATGTGCGATATGCCCACAATGCATTATCTAGCTTCCTTGACCAGTCGGTCCTGTTTGCATTAACAGTTTTTGCTAGGATATTTTTGATCTCCCTGTTGGAGACTTCAACTTGACCACTTGACTGAGGATGATAAGGGGCGGCCACCTTGTGTTTAACTCCATATTTTTCGACAGCCCGACGAAAGCCTTGTTGCAAAAGTGAGAACCACCATCACTAAGAATGGCCCTTGGGGTTCCAAACCGCATGAATATGTTCTTCTTCAAGAAAGCGGTTACACTCCTTGCCTTATTGTTAGGCAACGCGATTGCCTCGACCCATTTGGAGACATAATCTACTGCCACCAAGATATATGTCATGCTGTAAGAGCTTGCGAAAGGACCCATGAAATCTATTCCCCAAACATCGAAGATCTCGACCTCCATCACAAAGTTCATAGGCATCTCATGTCTTCTAGATATTGACCCTTGTCTTTGACATTGATCACATACCTTGACCATTTGTTTTGCTTCTTGGTAGATCGATGGCCAATAATAGCTGCATTCGAGCATTTTTGCCGCAGTACGGTTTCTACCATGATGGCCCCCAACTGGGGAGTCATGACATGCTTTGAGAATTTGCATTATCTCATCTTCCGGAACACAATGTCGAATGATGTTGTCGGTTCAAATACGGAATAGAAAGGGTTCCTCCGAATAGTATTGCCTACACTCCCGCAAGAACTTTTTCTTTTGATAAGCTTCCAATCCGTCGGGGATAAGGTAACTAACCAAGAAGTTAGCGATGTCGGCATACCAAGGAGTGAAGGTGTTAGACAATGCCAATATATGCTCATCTGGAAAGGTATCATTAATTTCAAGATTTGCTTTTGGCCTCCCTACCTCTTCAAGCCTAGATAAGTGGTCAGCAACTTGATTCTTTGTTCCTTTCTGATCTTTGACTTCGAAGTCAAACTCTTGTAACAAAATAACCCACCTAATCAATATTAGTTTAGCATCCTTCTTCACCATAAGATAGCGGAGAGTAGCATGATCGGTGTAGACTATCACTTTGGACCCTAACAAATAGGCCCGGAATTTTTCAATAGCATAGACAATGGCAAGCAGTTCTTGCTCCGTCACCGTGTAATTCATTTGTGCGCCATTGAGTGTCATGCTTGCATAGTAGACAGGATGAAGCATCTTGTTATGCCGTTGACCAAGTACTGGCCCAATAGCTACACCACTGGCATGACACATGAGTTCAAATGGAAGGTACCAATCGGGTGTGACAATAATAGGTGTCGTGGTGAGCCTCGCTTTCAATTCCTCAAAAGCTTTGAGACACTTCTCATCGA
The DNA here is from genome assembly GCF_000715075.1 of Nicotiana tabacum. Taxonomy (NCBI): domain Eukaryota; kingdom Viridiplantae; phylum Streptophyta; class Magnoliopsida; order Solanales; family Solanaceae; genus Nicotiana; species Nicotiana tabacum. The sequence goes on along the minus strand of NC_134102.1, from coordinate 124,682,466 downwards.
AATCAAACTTTGCATCTTTTTCAAGGAGCTTGCACATGGGACTTGCAATTTTTGAGAAGTCCTTGATAAAATGCCTATAAACACCGGCATGCCCCAAAAAGCTCCGAACGCCTTTTACCGAAGTGGGAGGAGGAAGCTTGGAAATGATCTCAATCTTTTCCCGATCAACCTCTATGCCTTGCTTGGAAATTTTGTGGCCCAGAACAATACCTTCATTCACCATGAAGTTACATTTTTCCCAATTTAGCACAAGGTTGGTTTCCTCACGTCTTTTGAGCAATTACCTAAGTTTGTCAAGGCAATGCTCAAAGGAGTCACCAACTACAGAAAAGTCATCCATAAACACCTATAATAAATCCTCCACCATGTACGAGAATATTGACATCATGCACCGTTGAAAGGTGGTCGGGGCATTGCATAGCCCAAATAGCATCCGGCTAAAGGCAAAGGTCCCATACAGGTATGTGAATGTTGTCTTCTCTTGATCTTCAAATGCAATGTAATTTGGTTATAGCCAGAATAACCATCCAAGAAGCAATAGAATGACCTTCCCGCTATCCGATCAAGCATTTGATCAATAAAAGGCATAGGGAAATGGTCCTTGCAAGTAGCACTGTTGAGCTTCCGGTAGTCCATGCAAACTCTCCACCCGATCACCGTCCTAGTTGGGATGAGCTCATTTTTTTCGTTTTGAATCACGGTCATGCCTCCTTTCTTTGGAACACATTGCACCGAACTCACCCAAGGACTATCGGCAATGGGGTAGACAACCCCGGCATCCAACCATTTTATGATTTCTTTCTTCACCACCTCTTGCATGGAAGGGTTTAACCTTCTTTGATGCTCTACGCTAGATTTGCTCTCTTGCTCCAATTGTATCTTGTGCTCACAAATTCCAATGGGAATTCCTCGGATATCCGCTATTGTCCACCCAATGGCATGTCTGTGCTCCCTCAAGGTATTCAACAAGTGTTCAACCTGCACATCATTCAACAAAGAGGAAACGATTACAGGTAGAGTTTCATTAGAGCTAAGAAATTTATACCTTAAGTGGGGTGGAAGTGGCTTGAGCTCAAGTTGTGGCAGCTCGATAATTGAAGGCTTAGCGGGAGGAGTGACTCTATTCTTTAAGTCAAGAGAAAGTTTCTTTAGTGCATAAGGGTAGGACCCAAGCCCTTCTAATGTATTTACCGATTTCATGTATCCTTCCCTGTCTTCGCCATCAAAATTTACCAAAATAGCCGCCAATGCCTCACCCAAGTATTCTTCTTCTATCCTCACCTCGACTGCATCCTCTACCTCGTCAACAATATCAATGACTGATATACTTTCGTATGCATGTGACAATTTCATACTCTTACTAGCTTGAAAGGTAACCTCTTCATCATTAACTCGGAACTTGATCTCAATTTATTCCGAATCCATGAGTGCTTTTCCGGTAGCAAGGAATGGTCTCCCCAAGATGATAGGGATTTCTTTATCAACAGCACAAACAAGGATAACAAAGTCGGCAGGGAGGAGGAACTTCCCCACTTTCACAAGAACATCATCAACAATTCCCACCGGTCTTTTTATTGAACGGCCGGCTATTTGCAACCTCATACTTGTAGGCCTAGGCATACCTAAACCCGCTTTCTTGTAAATAGCAAGAGGCATTAAGTTGATGCTAGCCCTATTATCACAAAGAGCTCGTGCAAAATTGCGCAACCCGAGAGTGCATGGAATGGTGAAGGCTCTTGGGTCCTCCTTTTTTAGACGGTGGTTGTTGCAATGATAGAACTAACCCGGTGAGTCACATTCACCACTTTATTTTTGGTGGTTTTATTTTTAGTGATCAAGTCTTTCAGGTACTTAGCAAAACCCGGCATCTCTTGAAATGCTTCCACAAATGGAATGTTCACCGATAATTGCTTGAGAATGTCATAGAACTTCTCGAGTTTGCTATCATCAACCCTCCTAGCAAGTCTTTAAGGGAAAGGAGGAGGAGGCCTAGGAATTGGTGCTAGAGCTTTTGGTGTCTCTTTTACCTTTTCCTTAACCTCTTCATTGTTCACTTCTTGAATTTTTACTTCCTTTGGGAGTCTTTCAGCTTCAACAGCAATTGGCAGCTCAACTTGTGCCTCAACTTCTTGTTCAGGATCTTCCACTTCGACCACTTATTCATTTTCTCCTTGAAGTAGTTTCCCACTTCGAGTTGTGATTGCCATACAATGAGAAATCGGACCATTCCCACTACCTTTTTGGTTTGCTATTGTGTCACTTGTGAGCGTACCCCTCTGCTTTGGATTTTGCTCTCTTGATAAATCTCTCATTTGCATTTCTAACTTTTGAATGGATGCGGTGTGAGAACCCACAAGCTAGGTCATATTCTTCATTGAAGTGTCGGATTTTTCTTCATTTTGCAATACTCGTTCAAGCATGTTTTCCAACTTAGACTCATTTGAAGAACTTTCCTTCCAATGTGGAGAGTTAGAATATTGCCCCTTTGGTGGAACATAGGGGTTTGAACTCCGATTTGAAAAGTTGTTTTTCTTGTTACTCCAATTACCTTGATTTGAATTACCTTGATCATTTTGCCACGGTTGATGGCCTTTCCCTTGTGGGTTAGACCTTTATTGATTTTGTTGTCCTGAACCTTGGTAGGGTTGTCTTTGATAACCACCTTGAGAGTTGTTGACATAATTTGCTTCTTCATAATCCTCATTTGACAAGGTTGCACATCTTCCACAACATTCACCTTTTTTGTTTGGCTTTCAGTGAACATCTTCGTCAACACATTGATGTTGGTTGCAAGCCCGGCAATCGCTTTATCTCGTTCTTGGTTCTCCTTAATCATGTTGGTCAAGGAAGGATTACCATATGCAATTCCACCCGTGGTGTCTTCCGAGTGCCAATGTTGGTTATGTTCTGCCATCATGTCAAGGATTTGTGTGAACCTTGCAAATGTTTTATCCATAAAGGATCCATCAGCTGCATTTTTGGCTATGGATTAATTCATAGGATCCAAGCCCATATAAAATTTCTCCAACAAGATGTTGTTCGAAAAACCATGATTCGGTGACCTCACTAGATATAGCTTGAATCGATCTCATGCCTCATGTAGATGCTCTCCTGGTAATTGCTTGAAGAAGAAAATTTTATCCCGGAGCTCGGACTTCTTGATTTGCGGGAACCATTTTGATAGGAAAGCTCGGACAAGCTCGGGCCAAGTATGAATGGAATTAAGCGGTAGATTTTGGATCCATTGTCTTACCTCTCCAGTTAGAGAGTACTTGAACACCCTCAGCCTTAGGGCATCATCTGAAACGTGATTTTTCTTGTGCATCGCACATATACCCAACAAGTTTCTGAGATGTTGAGTTGGATCATCATCTGTAAAATTTTGGAAAAACCTCTCTGCCTTGAGCATTAGGATTAGACTATGTTCCACCTTGAAGGTGGCAGCATCAACTCTTTGAGGGACAATGGCATTTGTATCAATATACTCATCTATATCTGCAAAAATGTTTTCTTCTTCCGGCTCGCCCATGTTTACCTAGTGACACCAAGCAAAGTGTGATGGAATAGAAGAAGACATAAAGTAAAGCACACACTAATTAGTAATTTCAAAACTATATTCCCCGGAAACGGCGACAAAATTTGATACGCTCAAATTACACCTAAATAAATGGTGTAAGGCGGTCGATGTCAAATATAATAACTCAACTAGGTTGGGATCGAATCCCACAGAGAATAGGTGAGAAAAGGTTACTTGAATAGTGTGAAACTTGACTTAAGTCGTAATCCTACTCTGTTAGCTTAAAAAAGAGTGTTGTAATTATGAGTTATCGAGAAAATTATTTTGTTATGAGAATGTAATTAATTTGATTAAGGAAACCAAGATTGTGTCCCCATCAATGGAATATAATGCTATCGGTGTTAATATAATATATTCCTAATGGAAGGTTCTTTGATATGCAAATAGTTTCTAAATGACTACCCAATATTTCCCAATAGTTATGTAGTATTTTCTCTTTATGATTTTCCCAATTATTAAAGAGTTACAACTAAGAACAACCAATTTATGCCAAATAGAACCCACTTATTCCCAAGCGATTCTATTAAACAAGGTTTAAAGCCTTGAGTTTTTGCTATTCAATTCTACCAAACCCTAACCCACTTTGCCAAGTAAAGATAGAATGAAATGGCATTAGTCAATGTTTGCAACCACCAACGTTAAATGAAGCATGAGAAATGAATAAATACCAACCAACCATTATATATATATATATATATATATATATATATGAATAAATACCAACCAACCATTATATATATATTCAATGGTAAACACCCATTAACATTACACCCATTTAGGGCCCACAACCTTAGTATTTAAAACTAGCTACTCATACTAGAATCCAAGAACAAAGCAATAAATGAAGTCATCAAGCTTACAAAGATACAAGATTCTTTCTTCAAAAGCTTCCAAAATAATGGTGTATTCAATGCTCTAAAAGTAGCCTATTTTTCAAACAAGATGTCCCACAAAAATTCTAGTTATTCTATTTATAATGGGCTAAAAATCGGGGTCAAAATATGGCAAAACTACCCCTGCAGATCACATCTGCGATCACAGAATAGGTCACAGATCACGTTCGCGGTCTGCATAAATGCAAATTCACCACATAGTTGCACGCCCAGTTGCCCAGTTGTTTATCGCAGATCTGTTATGCAGTCCGCGTGTTGATTATGTGATCGCAGACTATGCCACAAAAGTGCTCTCGCATAACCCTTTCTTGCAATTATGCGGTTATTATACGTCCCGCACAAGCGTTATGCGACCGCATAATAGACCGCATACTCCTCTCTTAGAAATTGGAACAACTGCTTCATTCTATGGTTGGTTTGCGGCCCGCACATCACTTTTGCGGTCGCAAACCTGCCGCATTTCTATCCTTCTATGGGTTTTTGTCATCTTTTCCGTATTTTTGGTTCTTCAAGTCTGGTATACTTCAAAATACCAAAACTACATAAGAAATAACTAAAAATACTTTAAAAGGCGAGCGAAATTCTATGTAAATAGTATCAAAAATAGCTCAGTCGTGGCTAGGAATGGACACCAAAAAATAAATGGGACTTCCTGATCAGGTTTGTAGTTCAAGATAATAAAATCAGCAGTGAATATGAAAGAACCCACTTGAACTAACACATCTTCAATCACTCCTTCAGGATGAGCAAGGGAGCGATCAGCCAACTGTAAAATTACCGTTGTTATGCGCAGCTCACCCAACCCCAATTGTCTGAATACATATAGCGGCATCAAATTGATGCTCGCTCCAAGATCACACAAAGCTCACCCGACTATATGCTTACCAATCGAGATTTGGATAGTGAAACTACCCGGATCCTTCAATTTCTAAGGTAGCTTACTTTGAATTCTTAAACTACATTCCTCAGTGAGTGCCACAGTCTCGAACTTGGTTAACCTTCTTTTATTTGCCACTATGTCCTTGATGTATTTGGCATATTTGGGCACTTCTTGCAGGATGTCTACCAGTGGAATATTGATTTACACCTGCTTCATAATATCAAGAAATCTTTTATAAGCTGTATTATCCTTCACTTTCTGCAATCTTTGAGGGAACGGAGGTGGTGGCCTCGCAACTAATGGTGGGGGTTGCTTAGCCACCGCTTCTTCAGCTGGCTTCTCTGACTCTTTTGATTTTTCTAATTTTGCCTCTATGGTGGCCGATTTCTCATTAAAGGTTACTTGTTTTCTCTTTTTCTACTGAACTTCTTCTAACTGTCTCCCATTCCTCAATAACACGGCATTAATAGGTGCCTTAGGATTAGCCTCAGTATCGCTTAGAAGAGCTCCAACTGATCGAGTATTTTGGGCACTAGCAAGTTGCACCATTTGTCACTCCAAATTTTGAATTGCTGCAGCATGAGTGGCTGTTTGAGTTTGCTGGTCAGCCATTAATTTCTTCGTCATTTCCTCAAGGTGACTCGTTGGGTTTGCAGGTTGTTCAGCCTGAGGTGGTCTATATTGCTGTTGAGGCACTTGTGGCCTGTACTGATTCTGAGCACCTTGGTTTCCACCCCAAGAAAAGTATTGGTGGTTCCTCCTGTTAGGATTGTAAGTGTTCCCATACTGGTTTGTCTGGCCCCTATTTGCATTACCCACAAAACAGACAGACGCTGGATTAACTAGGCATAAGTCGCTCGTGTGACCCTCTCTACGTACTTCACAAAATATTTGAACTTGTTGCACTGGCTAGGCTTGTTTCTTGTTAATAACCAAGGTCATCTGATTCACTTGGTTGGTCAATATGGAAATCTGCGCTGATAATATAGAGACTTCATCTAATTCGAGAACCCTTGTAGATTTTTGCACTGTGTATCTGCCAATCTCTCCTTGCCAATCGGGATTGCTTTTAGAGAATTTGTTCAATAACGCATATATCTCATCAAAGCTTTTCTCCAACACTTGACCTCCAGTTGCAGCATGTACCACAATCTTTGTCTCAAGATGTAGCCCTTTCTATGAAAGTGTGAGCTAACACTTTGTTTGTCTGATTGTGATGAGGACAGTCTCTGAGCAGCCCCTTGAACCTCTCCCTAGCTGAGTATAAAGACTCTCCCGATTTCTATTTGAAGGCGACTATCTCACTTCTGATCTTTGCAGTTTTGCATGAAGGGAAGAACCTTGCCAAAAGTTTCCTTGCCAGATCATTCCATTATGTAATAGAATTAGCTGGTTTTGCCTTCAACCATCGCTTTGCTTCGCCCAACAGAGAGAACGGGAACAGTGTGAGTCTTACATAGTTTGGAGTGACTCCATTAGTGATATAAGTATCACTAATCTCCAAGAAGTTCAGGATGTGCTATTGTGGATCCTCGTGTGGAAGACCCTCAAACTGCCCATTCGTAAGTATTAGCTGGATCATGCTCTATTTCAGCTTAAAGTGCCCAGTGATTCTGGGCTTCACAATGCTGGAGGTGACATTAGGAATGTTGGGCATCGCCACCTCCTGAACAGCCATATGTTGCTCCTCTGCCATGTTCACAGGAAATTAAACAAGTGTCTGAAGATTATTTGTATCCCTTGCTTCCCTCAACCTCCTGTGAAATATTCTCTCAGGTTCGTAGTCAAAGCCTTGAAGTCTTTCCCGGCTTCTGACCCTTCACATTCAATCAAGGTTCCTGAGAGCAGAGCACCAATTAAGTAATGTTAGACTTGACGAAATAAATAATTAAAGCTAATACTAGAAAGTAGTCAATATTCAAGCCCCCGGCAACGGCGCTAAAAACTTGTTGCTCCCAAGCACACACGCAAGTATACGAGGCCGTACAAGTAATAAAACAATAAGTTGAGTGTCGAACCCACAGAGACTTGTATTAACTAACCACTAAATTCACCAAGATTGTTATTCAGTCGAGTCAATCAGAGTTCAAAAGTGTGATTATACTCAGCTATAATTCTAACTAGCAACTAAATTATCAAGCAGCAAAATAGTTGTTATGTATTCAGTAAAGACAAATATTCCAGGGTTGTGATCGATTCACCAATCCTATTGTGCTCTTGTTAACTCTCCCTTTCATACAATTCACTCATGGTTGCTAATTAATCGAATAATTGCTCTAGTAGCCTTCTCCCGAAGTACTACTCGCCTATTCAAAATAGATTAACGCCTATATTCCTATGAAATCAATCTATCAAGAACACATTAAGATTACGATATTTAATTAAGTACTGTGACTAAGTATATTCCTATCCTAACCACAATCCCCTCCCCCTAAGAGTTAAGATCATGCTCTCTTCAATTCTTCTCTAATCTAAACATGGCTTTCCCAAGCATAGCATAGATAGTAATTAAATAGAACCTAATTGATGGCCAGACAATTAAGCAATTAATCACAGAATTGAAGAAACAACCATATATTGGTGAATTATAATTAAGGTTAAGTCAGCGCTAAACAATAATATTCATGGATAAATCACAACCCCGGAACTATGGGTTTCAGCCACTCATGATAATATAAAAACTAATCTACGAGTGTTGAATAAATGAAAATGCTAAGAAAAGATAAAGAAAACTGAGATCTCCTCGCTCCCGGATGTTCCTTGTGTGTATTTTTCCTTCAAAGTGGCGTCTCCCCTCTCAAAATAGGCTTAGTCTTGCTTTTATACGTGTTGGGTGGGTCTAGGGCCGAAATAATATTGTCCCGGGCAAAATTGAAGAAATTCCCGTCAACAACGCCCAGGGCAGCATGGGGCGCTGGACCTGGCACTAGTAAATTGAGCAGTCTGTAAATAGCGCCACAGATAGCGTGGGGAACTGCCTGTGGCGCTGTAATTCAATATTTCTCATTTTTCCTTTGTTTTGGCTCTAATCTCGCACATTTCGCCCTCTATTGCTTCTGGATGATTCCTACACATAAAAACACTACGAATTAACATAAATCAATACATTTTACATCCAAAATCCACGAAACACGAGTAAAACATGAGGCGATATATATATATAAATATATATATACTTTAAGTTAAATATCAGACCTCATGTGAATTTAAAATTGTCCCTTTTTACCTTTCTTCTTAATCTCCACTTCATAACTTGGCACTCTTAACACTAAAAAAATTTTAAGGAGCATTGATAAAATAAAAAATAATAATAATAATAATAATAATAATGGTGTCCCAGTCACATAAAACTCCTAGGTCCGCCTCTGACAGAAACGATGGGAGATATGAATAATATTTAAAAGCAGAAGGACAAAAATGACCCATTTCATTTTTTATATAAGATTTATTACTTACATATTATTAAGTAATACTATCTATTTTTTAACTTAATTAATCACTAATTATGGTAAGTTAACATGTTTTAGTTTATAGCCCCGTAGAATAATGGTTTGACCTATTCTGTTAAAACATTTTTATTGCTATGGCCGACCTAAATATTGTATTCTGCCGAAATAAAAATAGTACTTTTGCATTGTAGTCATGACTTTTTGGGTTTGCGTTTACTTCAAAAAGATAATATATATAATTTAATCATCGATAAAACTTCATATGTGAACCTAATCAATTGACAAGCTTAAGGCATTATTTGGAATTTTTGTCATCAAGATTTTGTTTCTATTTTTCATTTATTGGCGTCTAAGCTTTCAAGACTTGGCCTATCTCTTAGATGTCTGCATCATGTCCCTCTATTCCTTCGACCATTATTAACACTTCTCCTAGCAAGGTCTCTTACCACTATTATGGTAGTGCATTAATTAGAATTGTCATTTAACGTTAGAGATCGACAAACAATTCACAATACTAGATTGTGGTCCTAACCTATGTTATAGTAAACATTTGTATAGTTGAATCTAGAATTTCCTTTTAATTGTGGTCTCCTTTGCTATCCGTGTGTCCATATCCCCAATAGAAAAGGTTAAATTCATCATATAAGGAGCACCTTTTTAATTTTTTAGCAAAACAATTCAAGATAAATATTCAAAAGATAAATATTCAATACTCCCTCCATTTTAATTTAGATGAGGTGGTTTGACTCGGTACGGAGTATAAGAAAAAAAAAAGACTTTTGAAACTTGTAGTCTTAATACTTTAAGCCGTAAAAGTTTTGTGGGGCCATGCCATTTGTGTGGTTATAAAAACTTCTCATTAATGGTAAAATGGGTAAAATGAAGAGTTCAAAGTTGAATTATTTCTAAACTTAGAAGTGTGTCATTTATTTTGGAACAGACTAAAAAGGAAAGTACCTCATTTAATTTAAAACGGAGGGAATATATGATAGCAATTACTGTATATAAAAGAAAGTTTCAGAACTGGAGAAAATCGAATGATATTCTAATAATAATTAAGCAATTATTTACCCGTAAAACGGTACAGTTGAATTTGTACGTGGTTTCTAGACAAGTGAATTAATTTGATCCTGAAATAATAGATGAGTTAGATAAAAATATAATACTTAGCCTTGAGATGGAGATGAAACAGCAGAAATAGTAGTTTCGGGAGCAGGACTTCCGGGCACAATACCAATGATATCCAAAAATAAGAGGATAAAATTATATTAAGCTTTGAATAGAGTGTAGCATATGTTTGCCAGAAAATTCGTGTCCTTTACAATAATAATAGAGCTCACTATTTATAGTTCCACCTAGGGAACAATGTCCTAGGATCAAGCCCTTCTTTAATGTCAATTATAAGGGCCATTGAAGAATGTGTAACGGCGGAAAGTGAAAGCCATATTTTTTATAACGGGCAATGTACTTAATGTTATAGAATATTCTTTATTAAATACTATCGGGTAGCAGGCATATATTTTATCTTTATGAGTATCATTCTCTCCGGTAACACACGAGATCGTTGCCTTCGGTTTCAGCTATCTTCTGTCTTCGGCTCCACGTGCCACTTCCTCATGCGATCATTTAATATAATACATTTTACCCTATACAGATAGTCCCCCTGCTTTTCGGTGGCATAACTTTGTGTCACCGGAAAGTTGGTAGAAATATTCTTTTTGGCGGGAAATTTAATGACCCCTTCTGAAAAGTTTCTGATGGTTGATTAGATTCACGTCTCTCCGCATTTAATTTTCCGAACACACATCATCCCATGATTTAGCATCACTTTTGCCGGTTATAGAGGTAATTATGGCCACGAGTTTAGTCGCCTATACCTTTACTTATACGCATCAACCTCCTTCATTTACACTTCATAATACTCTATATTTTCTCAGACTTTCTTTACTCAACTCATACTTCGACTTTATCCTTTCTTTAGCTTCCTTCTTTGAGAGAAAAATCCTCCTTCTGATAAAAAATGGCCTCTTCTTCAAGAAACCCTAGTTCTTCAAAGAACAAAGGTAAAACTGATGATACTGCTCCCCCTACGGTGAGTACCATCATCCAAAAGAATCTGATTACCACCAAAGATTTTGAAGAGAAGTACCCTTCTGCTCACCCTCATATGTGGGATGTTAGTGTATACTCTTCTTCTATCTGCCCTTTCAGTATCCCTACTGTAAAGGAAGATTGTCACTATCAAGATTTGGATATTTTCGCGTCTGACCTGGCGAAGCAGATAACTTTACCCAAGAAGGGTTTTACATATTTTTACACGTATCCCTTTACTTTGGGAGCGTTTTCTCTGAGCGGAGAACTTGACTACATCATTGTGGAATTCTGCCTCCGCTATCAGGTGTGCTTGGCACAGGTAAGCCCTTCCGTGTAGAGGACAATCGCTTGTCTTCGGCGCCTGTGCCAGGAGACGCGAGAAGAGCTATCCTTTGCTCGAGTGATGAACCTCTATTCACCCAAAATCTTCCGCGGGGGGAATGATAAATTCCATCAATAGTGGTCACTATGCATTGCTATCTAGCATGGATGATGACAACGACCGTGGGTGGATGGAATGGTTCATTTCAGTCGCCACCAGTGACATCATCCCATCTACGGTTCCGGCTTTCCCGGAATTATGGAACCGCACTCGTAAGTCCATCACTTGTTTCTTCTTCTGTTAAAGATCATCCATATTTTTATTGACTCTTCTTCCTTTACCTGTTTCAGCAACTCGGTGGGTTACACTTAGGGTTGAGGGCTTGGACCAATGGGTACGGAAAGTTTTGGACGTCACTAAGCCCGAAACCCGTACGTGGAAAGACTTGTCCCTGAAATACGGGTGGAAGACCAAAATTTATAGTAAATTAATCTCATCTTGTTTTTACCTTTTCACAAAAGGAAGTTGTTTGATCTTCTCTCTTGATGAATCCTGGTCTACCTTAGGGCTCAGTTGTCGTCCTCGAAGAGGAGGTTTTGGCTAATCATGCTGATGCGGGGAGGCTGTTGCAGGAGGCTTTCACACATACAAGCGTCTCCGGGCCTGTTTCTGGTACGAGTGCTTCTTCCCGGAGTCCCCGGCCAGAGAACAAGCAACTAAAAAGAAGATGTTCCTCCGAGGCCGGGTGAAAGAATAAGAGGGCGAAGAATGCCTCACCCGAGTCCTATCCGGAAGTTGTGATGAGGAGCCCTCATCCCGGGCCGACCACAGACACCGTGATGATTGACGATGATGGGGAAACCAGCGAGGAGGGGGCTTCTTTACATAGAAGACGGCAACTTTCCTCATCTCAACAGACTGCTCAATCTGTTGAGTTAGTTACACCAACCGAGGACAATACCTCGGCGCTCTAGGGAGTTTGAGATGGTGGAAAATATCAACTCCCGTTTCCAGATCTGAGTCGCTGCACCCGGTACTGTGAGGCTAAGTGTTGAGTCCCTACCATCTTTGGTTGACGAGCAACCAACACCAGTACTACATTTGCCGCAACCGCTTCTTATCCTTCAACGCCATCAGCTTCATCACCTTCTTCACCGACTCTTCCACCAGCAACTGCTACATCATCTCCACCGGCTGCATCTGTCCAAAAAGAGGATGTTCCTCTCCCCTAGTCCCCAGTTCATGGGAACTTGGGAAAAATTACGCCGCCCCCTCAGAAGATCCACAAAGGAGGAGGAGCGTTACTCTCTAGGTTTCTACCGGATGAAAACCTGTTGTCCCGACCGGTGGAACTTGCTAACTATCTGAAGCCTTTGGCTTCAGAAAAAGATTGGAAAAAGATACAATCTCTCTCGGGAGAGTGCTTGTTGAAAAATGCTATGCACAATGCCCCAACGGTATATTCTTCATTTCCTTTGTTATCTCTTCTATCTTTGATTTAATAGTATTTTGAGTTTGCCTTTTTTGTTTCACATGCCAATTTCCTTGCTTCCGCGGGCCTCCAAAGGTTGATTCGAGATAAGGAGGAACTTACCTCCGAGCATGATCAACTTTTGGTCGAGTGGGACCAATCTGTTGCTCGCCTCTCAGACTGGAAGCCAAAGCTGCTAAGGCTATTGTGTTGGAGGCTCGTTTGCAGCAAAATGAGCAACAAGTAGATACTGTTAGACAAGAGATCGCCCCACTGAGGGTTCAATTTGAAGAGGCTAGGGCCAATGGAATGAAGTCTATAGTGTCATTCTTGTTGCATCCGATTGTGAGGTTGCCTCCGCTGAAAGATTAAACAATTTGGAGGCGGCCTTGAACTCCAAAACTGACGAATTTGATGTTGTCAGGGTGAAATATGCCCAATTGGAGGAGAAGTATAATAGGACCATTAAGCATAATAGACTTTTCATCTCTATTGTCCGAGATCTCGATGTAGCCTCCGGTCTGTTGGATCCGCACGGGAAAATCTTTCTGCCGAGGTTTACCAACTTAAAGAAGAACTCAAGCACCGATTGGCTTCCCACGTTATTGAAAAAACATATGTTATGTACAACATGAGGATAAAAACCTTGGAAGAGGCTAAAGCGGGTGTCATTGACTTTGATGCCGAAATTTCTAAAGCCCGTGAGCTGGAGTCAACTTCTAAAGGGGTCTTCCGGCCAGGTCTGATGCTTCTGGTTCTTCTGGTTCCAGTTCCAAATTCTCGGGACTGAAGAGGAACCGGAAGGTGAAGATTTTGAAGGTCAAAATGATGAAGGTCAAGAGATCGAGCCGGCGGAAGATCTACCCACTTCTCCTGGGAGCGCGGATGCTTCTCTTCCTCCGAGTTCCGGAGATGCAGCAACTTAGCTTTTCATTTCTTTTCCCAACTTTTTTAATTGTACCAATTTGGCACATTCATTATAAATAAAAACATCTTTTTCTCAAGTATTGCATGAGTCTTTCTGTGTTCTTTTGTTTGAACATTTATGCAAGTTTAATCTTTGCATCATTTCTCGTTTAAGCATTTTTGTGCAAGTTTTACTGTTTTTGTCTGATTATGCAAGGCTTTGGGTGTATTTTCTCCCGAAAGTATTTGGATTTAGGGCCTAAGTTCTTCCTAAATCAACCCTTTATCATGAGAGTTTTCATAAGCGAGGGCCCTCTTATGTTTACAGTGCTCTTGAAGAGTATGTCTCATGTTCATTACGGTACTATCATTTGAAGTACTTGTTTAACTTTCAAATGACAAAATCAATTCATCGTTCAGACAAGAAATAAGATAAAAATAAAAGGACTTTACTTTATTCCTTTTATTTTCAAAAAGTGCATAAGCATTTGTTATACTAAAAGGAAATTGCCATTTCTTGTGGTTAACTTGCACAACTTATTTCTACGGGAATGGCCACACAGTCCCCGGTCTCGATGATATAACTATTCTCCCCCCTCCCCCCTAGTGTTCGAATGTGAAGAATACGAATTGGAACACTGGAAGTTTAACAACTTCGAGGATTCCGCTAATGAATTGCTAGATAATATTTAGTTTGGTAACAAACTTCACTTCCCCTTAGGAATTTATGTTATCGAGTCAAAGACTATCTAACAATCCCCTAGTGGCTTGCACTTGTGAACGGTCAGGTAACCTTTGTTCGTTAACAAACTTAACTTCCCGGTAGGAACTTTGCTACCGAGCAAAAGATTATCTAACCGCTCCGAAGTGGTTCTTCACTTGTGTGCCTTGTTATTAAAAGGTCTTATTGCTGCTGTTGAAGCCTTTTTTGCAATATGCTTTTCGTTGTTGCCTCGTGAAAATCCTTGCCAAAACACCTAATTAGGACAAAAACAGGACGAAGGAAAAAAGAGTGCAGCACATACTTTCAGTACAGGTGATGTTCATCAGCAATAGTATCTCTTGAGATGTGCCACATCCCAGTTGCTTGGCAAATTTTCTCCATCTTGATTCTTCAACTCGTATGAACCTTTTTCGGTGAAAGCTGAAACCCGGTAGGGGCCTTCCCATGTTGGACCTAGCTTCCCTGCATTGAATTCCCGGGTGTTTTGAGTTACATTCCTTAAAACCAAGTCTCCCACTTTGAAATAACGGAGGTTAACTCTTTGATTGTAATATCTTTCTATTCTCTATTTTTGAGTTGTCATCCTTATATGCACCAAGTCCCTGCACTCATCGAGCAGCTCCAAATTGACTAGCATTGCTTTATTTTTTGCTTCTTCATTTGCCTGGAAGTAACTCAAGGTAGGCTCCCCTACTTCCACCGGGATCAGGGCTTCTTCTCCATACACACGGAAGAAAGTAGTCTCTCCTATGCTCGATTTGGCCATTGTTTGGTACGCCCATAGTACCCCAGTCAGTTACTCGGGCCATTTGCCTTTGGCTGCTTCTAATCTCTTTTTGAGGTTTTGTATAATCACTTTGTTCGTTGATTCTGCTTGCCCATCTGTGCTCGGATGATAGGGTAAAGATGTGATCCTTTTGATTTTCAAGTTTTTAAGGAACTTCGTGACCTTCACACCTATAAACGGTGGCCCATTGTCGCAGGCTATCCTTTTTGGTATCCCAAATCTGCAAATTATGTTCTCCCACAAACAATCCACCACTTCACGTTCACCGATCTTCTGATAAGGACATGCTTCAAGCCACTTAGAAAAATAGTCAGTTAAAATTAAAAGAAACCTTACCTTACCAGGGACCGGCGGTAGTGGTCCGACGATATCTATTCCCCACTTCATGAACGGCCATGGTGACAAAACTGAGTGCAATGGTTCAGCTGGTTTATGTACTAATGGTGCGTAGTGTTGACACTTATCGCAATTTTGAACAAAATCTTAGGCGACTTATTCCATTCGGGGCCAGTAGTATCCTATCTGTACCAACTTTAGTACCAAGGAATCTGCACCGGATGATTTCCATAGATCCTTTTGTGGACTTATCACATAACATAATTGGCTTCAGAAGCTCCCAAGCATCGGGCCAGCAGGGAAAGGTGGTCACCACAGCTATCGGGTGACATTAGAAATAAGGCCTTAGCTTCTGAGCAGCGACTACGTGGGCCAAGGCCAACTTCTCCAAATGCGGGTAGCGGGTTTCTGATCCCGTTAAAATTCTACTAACGTAATAAATAGGATATTGCGTACCTTCATCCTCATGGACTAAAACGGCGCTTACCTCTATCTCAGAGACTGCTAGGTAGATTAACAATTTTTCGTCTTCCTTCAGCTTCGATAGTAACGGAGGACTTGACAAGTTCCTTTTTCAAATCCCTCAAATACTGCTAGCATTCCGGGGTCTATTCGAAGTTGTTCTTATTTTTGAGTAGCGCGAAGAAATGGTGGCATTTCTCTGAAGATCGGGATATGAACCTGCTCAAAGCGGCCAATATCCCTGTGAGCCTTTGAACCTCTTTTACGCTTGATAGCTGGTCCAAGATGTCTTCGATGTCTTTGATTTTATCGGGGTTAACCTCAATCCCCCTTTATGACACCAGAAATCCCAGGAACTTGCCGGAGCTGACCCCGAACGCACACTTCTCGGGGTTAAGCTTCATATTATGCTTTCTTGGGATGTCAAAAATTTCTTGCAAGTATTTAAGATGATCACCTGTGTTCAAAGACATAACAACCATATCATCTATATAAACTTCCATGGTTTTCCCTATCTGTTTTTCAAACATCTTGTTTACAAGCCGCTGATAAGTTGCTCCGGCGTTCTTTAGCCCGAAGGGCATCCCATTATAGCAATATGTGCCGAAATTCGCTATGAACGGAGTTTTTTCCTGATCCTCTGGGTTCATATTAATTTAGTTGTACCCGGAGTAAATATTGTGGAAACTCATTAACTCATGCCCGACCGTTGCATCAATAATCTGATCGATGTTTAGCAATGGGAACGAGTCCTTTGGGCACGCCTTATTCAAGTCCTTTTATTCTACACACATGAGAAATTTATTATTCTTCTTAGGAACTACTACTATATTAGCTAGCCAGTCCGGATACATTACCTCTTGGATTGAACTGATATCAAGTAGGCGAGTTACCTCTTCTTTGATGAATTTATTTCTGGCCTCAGCAATAGGACGCTTTTTCTGTCTTACCTGAGGAATGTTAGGATCTAGGCTTAGCTTGTGTACAGCCACTTCCGTTGGGATACCTTTCATATCAGCGTGCGACCATGCAAAACAATCGACGTTAAATTTAAGAAATTCAATAAACCCAGACTTGAGCTTGGGATGCAGTCCTGTCCCCAAGTGGAATTTCCCCTCCAAGAACTTTTCGAACAATGCGACTTGCTCAAGCTCTTCCGCTGTGGACTTTGTTGCGTCAGTCTCTTCTGGTACCTGGAAATATCTTGGCACCTGATAAGATACCGATGCCTCTTCCCCCTGGTTGACTTCGCTTGACTCGGGAGCAGGCGCCGGTTCCTGTAATTGATATGCCGCATGTTCCTTCCCTTTGCTACTGGAGACCGAAATCGCATTCATCTCCCTTGCCGCCAGTTAATCGCCTTTTATCTGTTTAATCCTCTCGGGAGTTGGGAATTTCAGCAACTGATAATACGTCGATGGTACAACCTTCATCTCGTGCAACCATGGTCTGCCCAAGATAATGTTGTAGCCCATATCACCATCCACCACCTCGAAAAGGGTCGTCTTCATCACCCCCTCGGTATTCGTAGGCAACAGGATCTCTCCTCGGGTTGTCACGCTTGCTAGGTTGAACTCGGTGAGGAGTTTTATGGCCGGAATGATGCTTCTGGTAAGTTTAGCTTGCTCTAATACCCTCCATTATATAATATTGGCCAAACTCCATGGATCCACCAGAACACGTTTGATTTTAAAATCTAATACATTTAAAGAAATTACCAATGCGTCGTTGTGTGGTAGCAACAATCCATCTGCATCTTCCTCCGTGAAAGTTATGTCGTCTGCAGTGACTTCCCGGAGTCTCTTGCTTTGGGTTACTGATACCTTCATCTTTTTTGCTGCCGAGAAGGTAACCCCGTTAATCTCGTTCCCCCAAAAAATCATGTTGATCGTTAGGCACGGGGGATCTTCTCCTGCTTTTGAGGGCTCTATGTTGTCACTATTACGAACGTAATTTTTTTTTGGCTCGGTCACTTAAGAATTCCCTGAGATGGCCATTTTTCAGCAGTGTCGCCACCTCTTCGCACAGATGTCGGCAGTCCCCAGTCTGATGACCTTTAGTCCTATGGTATTCGCACTACAAATTAGGATCCCTCTGGATGGGATCGGACCTCATTGGCTTCTGGAACTGTGCTTCTTTGATGTTCCTCATAGCCGATACCAACTCTACTACACTAACGTTGAAGTTGTATTCTGAAAGTCTGGGGTAGGAAGGATCTTGAGAACCTGACGTTTCCTTGTCCTATAATGACCTGTTATTCCAGTTGTGATCAGTTCCTCTATCGGTAACGAACCTGTCTGTCGACCGGAAGCCTCTGCCGTATCTTTTAGCCCGTTCATAGGGCAAAAACTAGATCATAGAAGACCGTCTATCTATGTCAAAATTATTTTTTGATTTCTCTTTATTCTTCTCCCGACCTTTAACTGATGCCGGGAAGTCGAACTGATCATCCTCAATCCTTATATTTGACTCGTACCGGTGGTGAACATCCGCCCAAGTCGTTGTTTAAAACTCGAGCAAGATTTCTTTAAACTTCCGGGAAGCATTAGAACTTATCGGATTCAAACCCTTGGTGAATGCTTCAGCCGCCCATTCATCTGGAACGGCCTGGAGCAACATCCTTTTCCTTCTGGAACTGGGTTACAAATTCCCGCAGCAACTCAGACTCTCCTTGTGCAATTCTGAATATGTCGGCCTTCCGGGCATGCACCTTTTTGGCCCCGGCATGGGCCTTAATGAAAGAATCTACGAGCATCTCGAAAGAGTCTATTGAATGCTCGAAAAACAGCGAATACCACGTTACTTCGTGAGAGTCTCTCCAAATGTTTTCAGCAAAACTAATTCAATCTCGTGGGGAGCTAAATCGTTCCCCTTCCCCGTCATTATATAGGTGGTGATATGCTCTTGAGGGTCTGAATACCCATCATATTTCGGCACGTCGGGCATTTTAAACCTCTTCGGGATTAATTCTGGTGTTGCGCTTGGTTTGTATGGCAATTGAGTGTACTTCTTTGAGTTCGGTCCTTTCAGCACCGGTGGTGCAACTAGAATTTGGTCCATGCGGGCGTTCACTTCCCTTATAAATCATATGAGTTCGTTTTTGAAGGGATCGCTCTCGTTGTTGTGACTATATCTGCTCCCCCCAGCCCCATCAAAGCCGACCTCGCCCCTCGGGGTATTGTTGTCGACAAAAGGCGCTAACAAGTAGTCAAAATTCCCACTTATCATCCATTCGCATTATTGGAAGCACCCGATAAGCCTGCTTCAGTTTTGTCATTACCTTATCCTGCCGTGTGAGATGGCCTAGAATGGCCTCTTGTTGCTCATGCAGGACCCTTACCGCTTCAACGACGTGCTCCTCTTCAGCATCATCAGGAGTCGCCTCCCGAACATGTCGCGGGTACCTCCTGTCGTGGACTGGTGTGGCCTCGTTCCTCTCACTACGGGTATCACTGATTGAATCCTCGTGCTGAGGCTAATTTCCTTGGGCCTCAAGGTTGTGTGTGTTGTTAGCACCATTACTTGTCATTTTTTATGATTTTTTGCTAAGATCAAATGATCAAACACGTTAGTAAAAGAGGTAAGGACCAACTTAATTACACAACTGTCTAGGTCCCACGGTGGGCACCATATTGTTTACCCGTAAAATGATATAATTGAATTTGTATGTGATTTCTAGATAAGTGAATTAATTTGATCCTGAAATAATAGATGAATTAGATAAAAATATAATACTTAGCCTTGAGATGGAGACAAAATAGCAGAAATAGTAGTTCCGAGAGCAGGGCTTCCAGGCACAACAGCAATAATATCCAAAAACAAGAGGATAAAATTATATTAAGCTTTGAATAGAGTATAGCATATGTTTGCCAGAAAATTCGTGTCCTTTACAATGATAATAGAGCTCACTATTTATAGCTGCACCTAGGGAACAAGGTCCTAGGATCAAGCCCTTCTTTAACAAATAGAAGAATGTGTAACGGCCGGTAATGAATGCCATATTTCTTGTAACAGGCAATATTGTACTTAATGTTGTAGAGTATTCTTCATTAAATGCTACCGGGTGGCAGACATTTATTTTATCTTTATGAATATCATTCGCTCCGATAACAGACGGGGTCGTTGTCTTCGGTTTCAGCTATCTTCTGTATTCGGCTCCACGTGTCACTTTCCCATACGATCATTTAATATAACACATTTTACCCTATACAGAAACAAAACAGGTTGAGAAAGATAATGATTTCTAAATGCCGACAGACATTGAAAAAAGAAAGAGGAAAGGAATCTAGAAAATGAATAAGCAAGTGTAATATGAGAAGGGTTGCAGTGGAATAGTTGGAATCTATCCGTTCTTAATAAGAGGTCACGATTGAAAACTGAAAACTTTTTGATAAGGAATGTTTTACCTCTCATAAGAGATCTTTTCAGCACGATTCTATATTAGTCGGATCAATGAATTCCGGATATCGAAGGGTTAAAAATCAAAAAAGGTTAATAAGCTGGTGCGCTAGGATCTGAATTTGAATTTGTTTTTGGAAAAAATAGAGCAATTAATCCACGTTGAATCTCGATTTTATTTCATCCATTATGTAGTTAATCTTGAATTCTTAACTAATTTTGCATTGAAATATACTTTCACGTTTGTACGTTCAATTCTAGAACCTTAGTGTAAAGGGAATATTGAAGGTGTCTCTTTCTCCCAAGTTTGATTTGCAAGGTCATCAGCCTACCTAGTCATACTATATAACTTGCGACCTTGTCGCCTAAATAATAATCCATTTAATCTCTTAAACTAAAAATAGACAGCAGAAGTATAATATATATAATTTATTGTATAAATATGTATAATAATCTATGTATACAGATTAAAAAAAAAAAAAGTAAACAATGAAGTTGACACTATTTATATAACAAGCCCACTTTAAGTTTGTTTTTTTAAAATAAATTTAGAAACTCCGAGTGACCCCACATGAAGCTTTGCAAATTCTCTTTCTCGCTCGAGGCCATTCTTTGTTCGTACGTACACAATGTAAGAAAACAAATTGACTGGTGATTTTTTTTATTTATTTATTTTTGGCTTTCTTTAATTAAATATTAAGCTTCTCAATTTTTTGGCTTCCCTGTTTCTCTATGTTTTTTATCATATTACATTCTCCCTAACCTCAACTATGCTTAAAACGCAAAACAGTATTGACACATAAATAATTAGCATAGGAAACTCAATATATATCAAGCATGTTATGTACTATAAACTCCACAATACGTCATTTATTACTCATTTAAAATGTGATAATACAACGAAAAGAAGGCATGCAACTATCCTTCCCTTCTAACCAATTAGAATACAATATACTTCCTTTGAAAATACAAGAAAACTATAAGCATACAAAACACCAAACACACTGAAAGAAAAATATATAAAGCGTAAATTTTCTGAAAGAGACGAAATTTGGCTAGCTAGTTTATGCGCATTGGAAGTCCTTAGGAACATACTTTCCACAGTTGTTGAGCAACAAACTGAGGGAAAGAGGTACGTTGAGGTTAATTCCCAATAAATTGGCTTTAATTGCAGTGCAAAGGCAAACAGCGGCATCAAGATCAGCAAGTCCATGAATTAGAGAACAACATGGAGTCTTGGCTGGATCACTTCCAATAACAAGGTGCACTAAGTCATTCAATAAGTTAGCACATACTTTTAGCTTAAGTGTGTCCTTTGAGCACTTACCCTTTGATGATGGGGTGGATGGGGTAGATGGGGTAGGGGTAGGCTTGGGGTGGGGCTTAGGGGTAGGGTGGGGCTTGGAGTGGGGAGGTGGTGGGCATGGGACATTAGTGGAACTAACCATAGTGAAGAAGAGAATGTTCAAAGTGAGAAGAAGGGCAATGGAGGATATAGCAAACTTAGCCATTTCTAAGAGTTAAGTAATTAGCACTCTCAACAATTGAATGTGGCTAATTAGTGAAATGATGTTTGCTTGGTGTTTGAAATGAATGGAATGAGTAGGTATTTATAGATGGAAATGCTTGATATATTTTGCAATTTTTGACAATTTTCTGAAAGAAATAGAGAAAATTGAGTGGCCCATGTGGGGGGGTATTGTGGTACGAATATAAAGAATATCAAAACACTGCTACAAAACTTGAGATAATACTATTATGGATTTTAAACTTTGGAATTTTGTGAATTTCATTAATTTTTATTTTTTTCTTCCTTGAAGAAAACAAATTTATCCTTCCATTTTCACATGGGACTTACATTATTCTCCTTAATTATTTGAACATGCTGGACCTGAGACAAGATATGAATCCATCAAGATATATTAATGAATATGTTCACTTTGGAAACAAAATAGTAACAATGTAGTCTCTTTGTTTTAGTACATATATCTTAGGGTAAATATAACAAAAGAAGACACGGCAAAATTACTTGGACCAAAGTTGTATACCAAGTAATTTCTTTCTTTTATAATATTCTTGATATTTATATGCTATTGTTTTTGTTTGCTATTATTTCATTAAATTAAAAAAAAAATCTTATGTCATAGCTTATATGACTATCAAAAGATGTGGTGAGATGGCCGGAATCTCTCCGCCCTCACGTTTATTTACTCACAGGTCTACTAGGCTTGATTCGTATTAGTCGAGTAAATGGATTTCAAGTACTGAATGGTTAAACCAAAAACTAACTTTATGTAAGCAATTTTCCTCATTCTAGTATACGACACAGTACTCATTCTGAAACTAGCTAGAGGATGTTAGTTGAGATAAGAACTCATTTCCCATTCTTTTGTGGCGACTCATCATTAGAAAAAAG
Source organism: Nicotiana tabacum (assembly GCF_000715075.1). Taxonomy (NCBI): domain Eukaryota; kingdom Viridiplantae; phylum Streptophyta; class Magnoliopsida; order Solanales; family Solanaceae; genus Nicotiana; species Nicotiana tabacum. Next base: position 124,659,751 of record NC_134102.1, on the reverse strand, counting down.
AAGAAAAAAGCATTATGATTGAAGATCTGAATTGTGGTTATAACTCCTACCCATTCTTTCGTGACGATTCGTTATAAGAAAGAAGAAAAAAGAAAACATTATCTTAATTGAGATTAAAAAAAATTAAACTAGCTTCTTCCCATTCTTTGGTGACAATTCGTCATTAGAAAGAAGAAAAAAAAGGTGTTTTGATGCGTATAAATTTATAATCTTACCATGTATAGGTAATTTTTGACCATAATGCTACTAAATATAGTCTGATATATTAATAATAGAAAATTACCTAACACTAAACATAAAGTAATAGCTCCAAGCACACAGGGCTAATATTCCGTAAAGCCAGAATGACATGCGATTGCTAAGTGATATCACGGATTAATAATATGCTAATTGAATAATCAAGATTAACAACACGTTAATTAGAAAAGAACAATTTGAGATCGTCGGCCATGTGAATTTTTTTCCAACCAAAAAAAATTAAGAACATTCTATTACAAGGGAGGATTAATTAAGGGAAAGGACGGAGAGAATTGAATCTGCACATATTATTTGAGACTACCACTTGCATACTAGAATATAATCTTTTGTGATAATTGAACCAATATCTATTATTTGAGACGGTCATTGTACGACTAAATTATAAGTTTTGGTCGTTGCTTGTGTAATTATGTCAGGACTGTCATTGTACGACTCCACTTTTTAATGTTATTATTAAGAGGCGAATTCAGGATTTGATGATCGAGAACATGTTACATTCAATATAAATTTATCAGTATTTATTAAAATTGGTGTGGGAGCCTCTAACTATTTCTTAAAAATATTTGCAAGTATATATCGATTTTTTGCCGAAATTTCTAATTCTAGACTCAGCTTGCATAGACGAGATATTTGTATTCCTCCCATGATGTAATATTCTTCCTTTTCTTCCCCTTATCCCAAACAGTTTTCCTTCTGTCTCATATTATGTGTCGTGTTTCTTTTTTACATGTCCCTTAAGAAATACTCCCTCCGTTTCAATTTATGTGAACTTATTTCCTTTTTAGTCCGTGCCAAAAAGAATGACCCCTTTCCTTATTTGGAAACAATTTACCTTTATGCAATGATTTATAGCCACACAAAATATATGTGCCTCATTTTACACCACAAGTTCAAAAGTCTTCTCTCTTTTCTTAAACTCCGTGTCCAGTCAAATGAGTTCACATAAATTAAAACGGAGAGAGTGTTAATTAGGAAAGGGATTGGACTATTCTATGTCTGAAGATATAATCTCTCTTCGTTGAATATTTATTTTATTTATGTGTTATTTCTATCTTCAAAAATAATTATTACTAAGGGTAAAAAAGAAAAAAATATTTAATTTTGTCATATACTTTTAAAATAATAAATAATTTAATATAATTATTTTTAATAATCAAGACTGTTAATATGAGAGGTAGGGAGTAACGGTCTTTTTCCAAAAAAAGAAAGTATAGGTTAAGCACAAAGTCCACCACCCATGAAACGCGTTGCAGCGTAGTAACCTATTCGTAAGTCGTCTACTGTGCTCCACTTAAAAGAAAATAAAAGCAAAAGTAAAAAGTTCTGTGAAAAGGATTCAAGATACAGCCAATTACATTCGACCCCATTACCAAAATCAAATCATAGATAGGGATAACTATGACTTCATTTTCAATCAAATGGATCATTTTACATATAATTGTCGCATATTGTAAATCTCCTAAGTCCTATCAATGAGATTAAAACAAGACAAAATAGATATCCTGTCACCTTTGATGACTTCAAGACACGTATTGAGGCATCTTAATTATGCATGAAAACCAAAAAACAGATAGCATAGTGATTTCATGTGGTATACATTAAATATTCAAAAAACAATCTACAACTCGCTACTTCTTGGCTTTGGCAATAATGTTTAAGCCCGTGACTAAAAAGTCCAAAATCTTGTTTATTTTATTTAAATTGTATTATAAGAGCTAATAAATGGCGAAATACAAGTTAAACAAATCATTTTATTTTACACATCCACCGATAACCCCAGCAATAGGAGCTAGTTGGAAAATAGAGTCAATATTTGCGGTTGTTTACTTGGAATTTATAGAACTGGCCACGAGCCACGATCTATCAATTTCACGAAATATACTTCTAAAAATATGAAGAAAAACAAAATTGAGTACCTATATTCGCACTGACCCTTAGGGAAGGCTTTTTATTTTATTGACTTTGCTAATGGTGGAAACCCTAAACAGGGGGGAGGAAAGAAAACCACACGTTCACTCTAAAAGAATTACAGTAGAGTGGACTAATTCTATATTTTGCAAGTTGCAAGAATGAGTTGGATTAACGCGGAAATCAATTTTTTTTTAAAACCAAAAGTCTCGAATATTTTTTAAAATAAAAACAAATGAATGCATTGACTGGGACTTTTGTACCCTAATGAGAAACTTCTGTAGAGTTTTTGGACTTTGAGTAGCTTAATGAAAGAAATATCAAAGATTTTTGTAAGATTGTAAGGAATACTTTGATATGACAAGCAAACCAGGCATAAGAGTTAAAGATACTCAAACTACCGACTCCTTGAGAATGGGGTGTGTCAGATTCAAATTTTAGCAGAGGTAAAAATATTAGGTGATTTTTTTTTATTTATTCGAGTGTTGATAGATAAAATTACTCGATATGGGAGGTAGTAGAAGCACCCCATAAAAATAGTCGTGGTGCGTGCAAGTTAGCCTAACGAGGCACTGTTTACTAAAAACAAGCGGCATTCTACACTGATGGATTCATAAACTCGGAAGAAAAATGCAAGAACACCAACCTGATATCCGAAGATACAACCTTAAAACTATTTTCGAACATGTTGCATTCTAGCCAGTGACTGTATACTCGAACCAACAACCTTAAAACTATATTTTATTTGTTTTATAAGAACGGTGTTCGGGCTACAACCTTAAATCTATTAGTATTTATTTATTTATTGATAACAGCTCTATTCCATCACTAAGCCACATTTTTCGGTGCAAGCTTAGAACTATTTTTGAATAGCCTTTGCTGACTAAACTAGAAGTTTTTCTTATGTCAAAAGAATTTAACAATTTATACATAAACGTTTGTTTTTACCTTTTTTGCACAATGAACTCCCTTTGGACAATGTAGCTCTACCCGGATTATAACTCGGCTTCACCAGACCAAGAAGGAAATAAAATTTGGATAGAAATTCTTCCACGATTGAAGATTGTTACCTCCAATGGTGAAATTATACCTTAAGTGAAGGGGAGTGAAATTGCCCAAATTTTTTAATCTGGTAAAACCGTCCAAAGTTTAAAAGGTGAGATGTTTTATATAATCAACGGCCGGTCACAATAGGTAAAACCTATTTGACCGTCAAAATTGTGGACCAAAATGTGCTAAACGAGATTGATCAACTAGTTGTCAACCCACTATTTGAAGACCCAAAGACCAAGGTACTCAATTCTCTAACTAAAAAATGAAAATAAAGGATGAAATAAAAGATTAAAGAGAATACTTTATGGCCCGATTGTTTAGAAATTGTTTAAGATTTGATCTTGTTATGTGTTAGTTGAGTTATGATCATTTAACACATTTGAACAGTACATATTGATCCTTTTAGGAAATCCATTGCAACCCACCTGATATTTACTCCACTTCTCATTTGATACCCCTAATGAAGGTGTCTCACAGGTCCAAAGCTTTCTAATTAGTATTGAAACTATGTTTTGATATTGCCTTCCCCGTCTGCAGCCATTAACTGGGTAACCATTTTGTTAATGGGGAAGAGTAAAGAAGCATTTTAATTCATCTTCAAGGATTCTTGGTTCGTTTGTGACAGGAAATAGTTTGATAAAGTTTACTTTTCATTCTGTTGTTTCTTTCCCTCCAATCACTCCACATTGACCACAATTCGGCCGTTCTGCGTGGGAAAAAGAGATCAACTGCTTCTAAGTCGAGGTCATCCTCGAATTTGCACCGATGCACATATTTAATTTGGTGGCTCAGTAAAGTAATGAATGTTTTTGAAGATCTTTCTGGCAAAAGAAATAAACAAGAAAATATAGGAAGGACAAAAGAAAACGATAAATTTTGCATGGTGCATCTATTTTGACCCAAATTTCACAATATTTCAAAGACAATTTCTGTTACCCTTTACTAATTACTAAAGGACTGAGTTAGCTTTAGAGAACGGTGGCAAACAAAAACAAAGGTTGCTGCAAATAGAAAGACCGCCTGTGTTCAATGTTCATTATCATATCAGTCATCAAAAATAATCTCATTTACTAGTCAGCTACCATGGAGAAGCAATAATTTTAAGTTTGATTGCAAAGAGATGGTCAATCTACTCAGCCTGTGGAGTGTATCTAACATTCCAACTAGCCAAATCAAACTTTTAAGATAAGAAAAGATTCAGAAACACGACAAAAGCAAAACTCATGCCAGCTTGTTGGTTGCAAATCTCGAACCAAGATTTATTCTTACTGTTCAAGCCTTACAGTTGATTATACATGAGAAGAAACGCATTAAAAACATTTGAGGACTCAATTCCAACTAGATCAAGCTCAAGGTTCTCCACCAAGCTCCACTCTTAGGTTGTCATATGGATAGACCTTTGGTGTCTGCTCAGACCAAAAGGTTACATAATTAAAACAAAGTCGGCCGATAAAAATGAAAATGAGGGGAAAAAATAAAAGGCAGAGTTGTATGATGATCAAAGAAAGAGGCAAACAGAAAGGGCCGACTAGTTATTAAAGTAAAGGCAATCTCTGTAATCCCTAGCGTATTTTGTATTTAAGAATGGAATCAATCTCCAAGTAATGATTGTGGTAAAAGCCAGTATTATTTACTGAAAGCCAGCTCTTAATTGCACCACGCAAGGAGGCAGAATGGCCAATGTGTCCTACTCCTCCCCCTCCCAACACCCTTAAGGCCTTAAACGAGGAAGGTTGGGTGATCCAATGACTTTCCCAACTAGTAGGTGGAAGTCACAGGGACCCTCTCTCAAATGCTTTTCTTC